>NC_089197.1:28362310-28602310 GCF_963930695.1 Labrus bergylta
CCTCCTGACCTTGAGAACAGAGCACAGGCTTGTCAGTCTGAGAGCTATAGCTAATGCTAATGCAGAGAGAATAGCTGTGTAAAGTGCGGCTCTCTCATCCACTGCGGTTTGAAGTCTTTCACTTACTGCGAGGAGAAGCTGTCACATGTCTTTTTGTTTCATTCAATATCTCTCTCTCTTTTTTTTCTGTATTCTCTGTCTTCCTCAAACTTTGTTGAATGTCTCTCTTTTCCTCCCTCTCTCTGTCTTCTTCAGCTTCAATCCATGTCTCTGTCTAATCTCTCTTTTGTCTTTCTGTCTGTTTCTTTCTTTGTTTCCTCCTCGGCCTGTCCTCTTCTGACCCTGTTGAGCCTTCTCTTTTTCTTTCTCTGGTTTACTTTTAAGCCTCACTGTCTATGAAATGTTTTCTGTTCATGTGTAAGAATAATCTATTAAAACAAATTCTGTAAATCATGTTAATCATGTTTGTGTCTGTCCTCAAACGCTTTCAAGAAAAAAAAGGGCAATAGATTTGTTTGTTTTTTTATCCCTTTTAGGCTCTCATTCTTTCTCTTCTTCTTCTATTTTACACTTCCAAGTTTCCTTTTTTTTTTGCGTATTTGGGTTAATTACCAACCTTCCCATTTCCAGGTCCCAGAAGTTAAAAAATAACCGGTGTGTTGACCTGCTAAAGAATCCAGTCTGTATATATCTGCTTGAAAAGTAATTCAATTCAGTCTTTCTTATTGGCTTCATTCTGTCTGTATTTTTCTCCGTCTCTGTGCGTCTCTTGTTACTGAAGCTGTAATTGCTCTTTTCTGCTTTGTGTTATTGCTGCTGGTCTTTCACTCTGTTTGACACCAAGAACTGTAGAATTAAACTACAGCTGTGTATCCATTCAGTCATGAACTGTAAGGAGGAGAGACACGCTGTAATAGAATATCAGGCAGAAAGAAAGAGAGAAAGATGCCATATTGTGAACGGGTATGCCCAGCAATCCTGTTAGAGACGACGTCTGTATTCTCAGTCTGTTTGATTGTATTTTCAGAGCAGCCAGAGTTCCTTTCACTGAGAAACTCAAAATTTAATTTGGGCCCATTGTTTAGTCTGCTTCAAATCCACAATCCTTAATTGTATGAAATGTGCTAAAGCCGTGATCCATGATTGTGCTAGCGAGGCAAATTATCTTCTCTGACCTGGCTCGGTTTTTGTAAGGCCTGAACTCCATCTAGAGAAATAAAAAAGAGACTTGGGGCGCCTGTGTGCAGCATTAAATGCATCTATTATGGTGAGATAATACTATTGGCGCTCATGTGACGTCTGCATATTGTGCATTGCTATGAGCCTGTAAGTCAGGCTCAGCAAAGGGCTGATAACTTTGGCCTGACATTGAACAGAATCTGGATAAAAGTCATGAAAGTGCCTGCTGCGTTTTGATATCCCATTGAATCTGATATCAATAATTAATTTGAATTATTGTTGTTTTCTGAAGGCAGTTTACAGCATTCTGCTGTGACTGATAGTGTAGAGGAAAGTGACAGGAAATACAGGAAGGAGAGAGGGTGTGGTGTGCATTTAAAAACTCTGAGGCCCTCAAACTAATGATGTACCAGTTTATACTATAGCACCTGTCTGCCGATCAAGAAAACTCTCACACAAATGACACTTTTAAAAAAACCATTGGAAGGGTTTCTGCCATTGTATTTGGTTGTACCTTGACCTTATAAAGTAGCTGTTATGAAACGATTGTCATAGTGTCACATCCTTTAAATTTTAGTCCTTTTTTCTTTAAATCCTTTGATGATACTTTCTTCTGTGTTGTATGTGAGTATTAAACTTCTAAAGAAGCCATTGTGATCCATTTGGGTTAGGGTTAGGGTTAGACTGTCTGAAACAGTGTTTGCGAGGGTTTGTGTGTGTGTGTGTGTGTGTGTGTGTGTGTGTGTGTGTGTGTGTGTGTGTGTTTTACGTGTGTGTTTCTTGACGTGATGATAGTGGACAAAGTGCTGGGAGCTTGAGCTGTCAACCTGTCACACTCTGACAGATATGCTGCTCATAGTCGTACACCGTCCAGGCAACGCCACAACAATGCACACAATGTGTGTGCGTTCGCGTGTGTGTGTGCGCGTGTGTGTGTGCTGATCATATGCAGTCGAGGCATCGCCAGAATGCCCAGCCACGTACTTTTTACCCAAACCCCAGTTTGTGTCTGAGTGAGAAACCACAGCGACAGATAAGGCCTTTAATACATCATAACATAATATTTTTCTCCATTGCTACATTTTACTTGACCTGATAGTGAACTATGACTAGACGAGGGGAGGGGGGGGGGGGGTGACAGTAAAACAAGTCGGAGGTCAGGAGCATAAAAGAAACAAATGTTGAAAATATTTGGTGTGTAAGATTCAAAAACAACTTCTCTGTCAGCAGAATGGACAAAAATGATTGTTTGTGCATATATGATGTTGTGATTAGGTAATCTGTTGGTGATACCATTGACACAGCAAACCCATTCAGAAATAACGCACGCACACACACAAAAATAAACATTGAAACACACACACTCGCACACTCTCCAAACACACGCACATGTCCCTAATCACACGTCAACCAGTAGGCTGACAACACGCTGTTTTCCCTTTGGCTGAACCCTCAGAGCTGAGAATTCTGGGTAGAGCCAGGATTACAAACTGTGCGGTGGTGTGAGTGCATGTGTATATGTCGGTGTGTGTTTGTGTGGGTGTTTTTATTTGTTTCTGCTTCACAGGATGCTTATTTTGGTCATATTTTTTCTTTGAATACAAACATCTTTCATGAGAATGTCCATGTGACTATTTCCAGTGATTGTGGGAGTGTGTAGAGTGCGAGTGTGTTTTTGTGTGAATTCCTGAGTACTTTTGTGTGTGTTTGTGCTGGCAGAACAGATGGCATCGGGCTGAGAGACCCAGTGTGAGGTGAGACATCTCCCACCGAACTCTTGCGCACACACACACACACACACACACACACACACACACACACACACACACACACACACACACATTTGAAAAGATCCATCATTAATATCATTATCATAATACTTTCAGTGCGCCACAGCCTGTCTGTCACAAATATGATCACTGCTATCATTCTCACTGTTACACTGTAATTATTTAACTACCTTTGTGTAAAGAATCATCTGGGCCATCATCTGTACCTGCCAGGGCTTTGTAAAAATGATTTCTTATCATTGTTCACAATTGCCCTTTAGTCTAATTGATCTCTTACGCTGCCTTCATTAACCTATTTTTATTTTACTGGTTCAATGTGGTTTTTCTGTTTAAGCTCTGCCCAAAGAAATACTCAGAACACTATTAGTAAAAGGTTACATGCACATTTTATAATAATTACTAAAAGCTGCATTTTTGTGTTTTTATACCCAGGCCTGTTTTAATTCGTTTTGGGGTAAAAGTTTAGGAATAGCTCCAGTAAAATGCTTCAGCCGACAGCTGTTAAACGAGTTGTAATAGCTGAAAGGTAATCCTTTGGGGCAAATGTACCGGATTAAAATACGACCACTAAAAGTGAATTATTTTGCTACTGGGGGACTACAGAACATTTTTATACGTTTCTCACAACATCACAGGAAGGAGAACCCTTTCTATTCATTTTTTTTTTTTTTTTTTTTAAGATTTAATTTTGGGCTTTGTATGGCTTTGTTGTAGAGACAGGGCAGTGGATGGAGCTGGAAATCAGGCAGAGAGGGAGAGTGGGGAACAACACGCAGAGAAGGAGCCAGAGGTCGGATTCAAACCCAGGCCACCCGTTTGGAGGACTATAGCTACAGTACATGGGGCTCGTGCACTAACCACTACACTTCCGGCGTTGTTTTTTGTTTTTTTAAGCAGAAACCGTTGTCAGTGATAAAATCAGTCATTTTCCCTGTCAGACCACAGATAGAGCTACACTACATCCCCCATATTATTCATTCATTTCTATATGTATTTATTTATTTATTGCCCTAATATTTGTTTGAAAATACTTGTGTTGGATCCAAACTAACCATTTAAAACACACTCAATTACTACACAAGTGAGGAGGCAGTGGACTTACTGTTTCTGTGTTCATCAAGTAAAGAATTACTGATTTAGTCATTAGTGTCTGGTAGCTTTGAAGAGAGAAATGTAACAGGTGTTTATGTTTAGAAAAAAAGAACAACAATTTATTTTGAAGGCTTGGTTAGAGATCTCTATGCTCTCATACACTTTAAATCACACCCTGAGCCTGTCAGTGGCAAAACAAGCAATTCTAGCCGACTTACTTTGATCAGGGGAATTCGTTCCAAAGAAAGTATCTATTAGCCATTTAGACCCAGATCAACCAGTAGAAATAAGTAGGTCACATGTAATAAAATGACCAGAACTACCCTTTAAGAAAGACATGTTTGTAATGTGGCTGAGGCGTGGAGATTTTTTTCTGCATGCTTCAGATCATGTGAAGGGTTCAATCTCACCAAAATAATGCTGATAAAGTCACAGGTTGCATGATTTTTTTTAAAGTAAAGCATAGACACACAATTTTGGAATACAAAATGTAGAATTTTAAAGCTCATGTGATGATCGTTTCTGTCCTCTTTTAGAACTACTGTCAAGTTCTGACACATCACACATTGCCTGCATGCGTCACACTGCACACATGTAAGCAGCAACGCTTTGACTAACTCCTGACTAACTCAATGACAAACCTGACCTACTCCTGCCTTCCTGCCTTGTTGTGACTTAACCTTTAGCTAAAGGCTGAGACAGCAAACACGTGCAGATCATAATTTACTGTTTGACTGGCTGGCTGACTAATTATGTAACTTAGAGGACTAGAAGGCTAGATGGGGTGATTTTGGGGTGAATGACTGGTCACCTGCATCAGCAGCAGACTGAGGGATAAACAGGGTGAGTGACTTTCCCAAATGTGTGCATACATGTATAAAGGCGAGGGGTACACTTAAAGAAATACTTTAAGTACATTCTTATTCTGGTGTTAAAGGTGTTAAATTGCAGAGGTTCAGAAAAAAATAATCTACATTGCAGCTAAATAAAAGCATAGGATATTAATCTAATTTAAAAAAGTAGCTACACATGAAAAGAGAATCAATCATTACAGCTTAATAGATTTTGTGTGTGTGTGGTATACTCGTGTGTGTCTTTGGTGCGCGTAGTGTGTCTGTAATGGTGTTGTTTTCCTCATTTAGCTGGCTGGAGCTCTTCTGTCTTTAAATGATCCACTCAGCTCTCACAGTTTAAATGGTAATTAAACAGTAGTTCCGCTGTCAACATCACACACGTACACACACTCATACACACACTTACACACACACACATACAAACACACACACACACACACACACACACAGGCAAATGGCCCCTGCTGTTTAAATGGTAATTAAAGAGCCATTCCAGTATCAACATCTGGGCATACTTATAAAGAATGACATTAAATAACACACAAACACTTAACACACACACACACACACACTCACTCTCACACACACACACACACACACACACACACACACACACACACACACACACACACACACACACACACACACACACACACACACACTCACTCACACACAGGCAGATGAGAGCTGCTTGTAAGAATATTACAGGAGTTCTCTGTCGCACTTTTTCTTCCCTTACCTTCCACTACAGTACACTTACACACAAACACACACAAGCACAAAGACATTTCAGAATTAAACACAGATATATAACTATAACGTAAATCCATAAATAAAGACACACATACACGCACAAATTGCTGAGGGCTGCTGCACTGGTACTTATTAGAAAGGATTAGAGACCTACATATCTTAATTTTTCACACACACACACACACACACACACACAATGGAGGGTTGACTCAGGTGCCGACCCGCATCAATCCCTCCATTCATCTTTCTCTTCTCTCTGTGTGATCTTCATCCCTGCTGCAACCCATTTAAACTTTTCTAACTATAGACAATATGTCTCTTAACATAACTTAAAGTTGTTTAAGTTGTATTTGTTGAACTAAACTTGTAAAAGTGACTTGTTTTCCAAAAACCCTATGCCTTTTCATATTCTGATATCGTAAGCTTAATTTTGTCAGTGTTGAGATTGTACACAATATGTAACTCTGCCTAACATTCTCTGTCCCTGGTCTATCTTAAAAGTTGTTTTTTTTTTAATAAAGAATTGATTCTGGCAAATGTGTGTGTTTGTGTGTTTGCACAAATTTTGCATTTTTGTGTGAGTGTGTGGAAGTGCATGTGTTGAAAAGAGCATGTCTTGTATCTACAAAGCATTACCATGCATGTGCGTCTGTTTCCAGGCCTGTATATTTCTCTGCTGTGTGTCCTGGGAACAATAAAGATAAAACAGATGCCAGCAGATGCCCTGTTTAAAGATTATCAGCCTCTCTCTCTGTACTGTTAACTCTCACAAGGGACAGAAAAACATTTAACACGACCCATTTACGCAGCACAACACATGGTGATGTAAAGCAAAAAGGGGAGATTGGTACAGAGATAGTGTAGGGCAAAAAGGGAAGGATGGCGGACAAATGGATGAGTGAGTACAAAAATGAATGGATGAATGATTGACGCGATTGTGGAGAGAGAAAATGGACAAGCAGATGGACTTAGCTCATGTTTTTTTTTTATCCATTCAGAGCTTTCACTTAAATAAAATGCTCAAAAATGCCAAATGGCACACTGCCACATGGCCCATGCCAATTATTAAAAGAACCCTTCAGGAAATATTTCAGATAGTCTAACTGGACAATCAGTGAGTGCCAGAAATTTAAAGAAAATATTTGAAATATCAACATCAACTCTGATTGTTGGTAGTATCAAAAAAATATCTTCTTATTTGGGCTGATCCTGTAATTGTAGATTGCTGTTCATCAATGAGTCTAGTTCTTGCTTGAGCTTTCTGCCCATTAAAAGGATTTTTTTTTCTTGCTAATGTTTCTTATTGGTCAGTCAGGTCGATTATTATTGGTCTAAATGGCAAAGGGATTACTCAAAGCGTTTCCACCCTGCAGATCGAGGTTGGGGTTAGGGTTAGGTGATGACAAATAGGGTTAGGGTTAGATGATGGCAAAGGCTGCTATATAAAGTGACCATCAGAAGTATCTAATCCCACTGACACACATTCATACGCCGCCGACGAAGCAGCAGGTGCTACTTGGGGTTAAGTGTCTTGCCCAAGGACACATCGGACATGTGGCTAGGAGCTGGGGAATGAACCCCCGACCTTCCTGTCGAGAATCAACCGACTCTACCAACTGAGCCACAGCTGCCTCACAGGTATCTGTAATAGTACAAAAGTTTGGTTTAGACCAGCTCCACCGTATATGTAAAGTGTCACAAGATAACTTTTTGTTGTTGTTTGGCATAAAATAAATCAAATTTGATTAATCTTTTTTCCAGTTTAATAAAAGTGAAATACTCTTGTTGTATTGGTATTGTTTACTTCATCCCTCTTTTACTCTTCACTCTTTACTCTTTTTAGAAGAAGTAACTCTAGTGCAACTGATGGAAAATGTCAGTATTCCATGTTACAAAACAGAACATCACAAAAAATTGCAAACCTGTTCATATAACAAAAAAGCTTTAGTCCATAAGTCCAGCTGGCATGTACAGTAGTCCCTCACACTTATGCACACACATGCATATATTCACATTTGTATTTCTTTGAGCTCAATCCATCATGTTAACAAAAGATCAAAGTGTCTTTCTCTTCCGCTCTTTCTCTGTCTCTTTCTGTCTGTGCGGCTCCCTCAGAGAGCATAATTACCAGTACAGAATGATAACACCATTTCCAGTCAGAATGAGACAATTCCCAGCATAAGACTCATTTCATGCTTTGACAATTCCTCCAGGAATCATGGCACACAAAGAAGCAAGGACCACTTCAGGATTTTGTCATATTCCTACCGCTGTGTGAAAAAGAGTTCAGGCCTCTTGCCTCTCTTCTTTTCATTTCTTCTCCTCTCTTCCTATTGCTACTCTGGCCTCTCTTTATTCCTGCCAACTTTCCATCTGTCCATCCAACCATTTATTGTCTTCTTCTTTTCCAACATATTTGTCCTCATTTTCCTCAAAATTTCTCTTCCCCTCCATCCCTCTCCCTTCCTGAACATTTTACAGGCCATAAATCCCTAAAACAGTTTTATCTGAGCACTGTCCTCTCTGCTGTCTTCTTCTTCCATCTATCCCTCTGTGCATCCATCATCTGTTTGTCCTCCCGTCCTTCCATCTTTCTCCCTCTGTCTTAATCCTTTCATTTTTTTTATTTTGCCCTTCCATTGAGCCATCCTTCCATCCATCTGTCCATCTTCTGGTTAACAGGTCATAAATCTACAGAGCTGTTTTACCAGAGCGTCGTCCTCTCTGTCCCTATACGGGCCACAACATGAGTGTATTTGTGTATGCATGCATTTATTGTGTGTCTCCCATTGAGGTGCTGTGCTGCTGGAGGTATTCCATCCCCCAACTGGTATGTGCTTTATTTTGGGAATATTTCTATAAATCATTTTGTCATTTACACATGCAGCGGCATTCTGGACACCACTGATTTGGAGTGAGGGGGCATTTTATAAATAAACGTGCAAGAAGTGGACCTGAGATACACACATATAGTGTAAACACTCACACACACACACAAACACACGTACACACACACACACACACACACACACACACACACACAAACATACGTACACACACACTACCTCTGTACTGTGACACGGCCATAACTCACCTCACGCTACCGGGTACTGTGAAATATGACAGCCCCACAGTGCTGAAGTGCAGTGTGTGTGTGTGTGTGTGTGTGTGTGTGTGTGTGTGTGTGAGAGAGAGAGAGATAGAGAGAGAGAGAGAGAGAGAGAGAGAGAGCAAGAAAGAGTGTGTGTGTGTGTGTGTGTGTGTGTGTATGTTTACTGCATGCAGTGACAAGAGTCCACCCCAATGTCCTTGTCCGTCTCTCCGTAAACTTTTCATTGGGTCAGACATTAGCATAGGCGGCTAACTATAACCCACATGATGGATGGAGCCACAACTCTATCTGTGATGTGACCCATGCACAGAGCCACAATGGATAGAAAGGGCACTTCCTGCTGGATCATGCTAATGCCTCTGGTGCAGCCGGGATGGCCACTGTAGAATTTCAATAAAGTTGTCACTGAATCTTTGTGTGTGTGAAGAGTGAATGATGACTGAAATAATGTGATGTGTTGAAAAAAAATCTATCTTTCTTTTTTTTTAACAAAGGCAAAGTATATACTGAAAGTTAACAGGAAAACATCACAACAGATCACGCTGTCGAAAGATTTGTAAATAGGGGAACAAGTCAGACCTACTTGACCTGGCAGCAGAGTAAGCGACACTCTGTGATCGAGTCAAATTTACTGAAATGGAGTTAAGGCCTATTTCTTTTCATGTTTGCAACCGATGCATTCAACATATGTAATCTTGGGCTATATGTTGAGAAGGCAACACTTCCTTTATCATACTCTGCCTAGCTCTGTTCGAACGAAACCCATGCAGTGTTTAACCATTATGTTAGTTTTCACATTTCAAATTTGATGTGTCTTCTTACAAAGTGTGCCCATCACCACACTTACATTGGTGATGTAGAGTAATGGGTCAGTGTGCGTTTGTTCTGACTTCAGGCTGGTTAAACAGACAGCATCTGAGCAGCCGATATCAGAGTGGTGCTTTCAGAAGGTATTTTAGGAGAGCAGAGAGCGACTACCTTTGCCTGAATGACAAGACGGTCTGCAGGAAAGAGAGAGAGTGAGTGAGAGACAATCAGACTGAGAGAGAGAGATAGCCTGCAGAATGCTTTACAGATATGGAGGACAATCGTGCCTGTGGCCAATAACACACACAAACAGACACAAACTGATTTAACTAGAAATACACCTCCACAGACAGAGTTGCTTAAGTAATACAAATGCTGAGTATTTATTCCAAATCAGAGCGTTTAAAGTCTCTTTGATACAGAAGTAATCACGCAATGCTTATAGAACCCTTAACAGACATCAGTCAAAGTTAAATGAAGGGAGTCAACCAAAATCAATCATAAGTAAAGAAATAAAATAAAAAACCTTAAGCTGTCAAACACTACTTTAATGTTTGTTTACACAGATAGGTGTTTTTAAAAGAGTCTAGAGACCTCACCAAAACGAAGGAGCTGACTCAAATCCATGGTGTCATAAAACATGCCATAAGTACACTTTAAAGACCCTCGGTTGAGGCCCTCATGTCTTAAATTCATGTCTAATCTTGTGAATATCTTAAAAGAGCAAGTTGTTGTGAGTAGTTTTTGTTCCATTATTTGTGAAGAAAATCTTGGTTTTTCTCATTTAAATCTCTAACTCTCTAAGGCTGAGAGCGACACTTAAGCTTCTAAACAACTCTCACTTTCCACCTGCACAATGCTGCACATCTCCAACCATTCAATCATCCTTCAGACCACCTGCTGACTCCATCCCCTTCTGTACAGTCGTGGCCAATCACAGTCAGCCTTGTTGTTAAAGGATTAGTGACAGCCCAATCGGACGGCCTCCTTGGGCTTCTCTTCCCTCGACTCCCCGGGGGACAAATAAGACAGAAAACCACATCACTGGAAAAACCACATAACAGCAGAAGTCCAAAACATTCTCACTGGGAGAGTGGGACACGCTGAGGGCTTTGCTCTATGGCAGGGTGGAGGCCTGGGGTGCGTGGAGGCTTGCAGGCTGTGGCGCTTGTGTGTGCATCTGCCCGACATTTGTTTCAGAATCAGTGCAAATAATAACATGTATTCACATGCATTTGTGTGTGTGTGTGGATAAATCCTGATGTAAAAGCCAGGTATAGGAGCGACATGACGGAGGTACAGATGATGTGGAGATGAAAAACGGATGATGACAACAGCCATTTGAGATAAAATTGATGTCATGCCTTCTCACTATGGAGGTTCCTATAATACACCCCCATGTGTGTGTGTCTGCGAATGTTTTCAAGAGTGATGTTTGTGTGTCAGAGGGAGAGTAGGTGTGTGTATGTAACATGATGTGCTGACATAATACAGCAATTTAACGTCCCACTTCACTGCTGTCATACACAATCATGCAGGCTACAGTAGGTACAGCATGAAAGCGACACAAAGTGTGTGTGTGTGTGTGTGTGTGTGTGTGTGTGTGTGTACATACACATCAAATTACATGTATCTGCATGGACCTGCACACAAAGGTCAAAATGCACACAGTAGATTTGTTAACAAGCAGATGCCGTTATAAAGGCAGAAAGATGTGAAAACTCTCATCATGACAATACAGAAGAATTAACATACAATATAGAATGTAGATGAATGCACACACACATGACAGAGTAGATAATTATCAAGTTATCAATGAGAACGTGCTCCTGCCCTTCTCTGGACCACTGGAGTGTGTCATTACGTTTCCTCACAAACCCATCTATCACGTAGGATCCCTCTCTCCCTCTCCCTCTCTCTGTCTATCTCGCTTTCACTCAAAAAAATACAAACATTAAAATGAAAAAAGAAAACAGTCCATAATTGAAAAAAACTACTATGGCTATAAAGATTACTGGTAGGTCTAGTCAATCCTTCTACTCTCTTCAAAGGACTCCTCAGCAATCAAATATACTCTTTTCAATTTAAAAAGCAAAGCTCACCAGCCTGTTATTGTGCCCAAACACTAATAAACAAATCTGTTCTTTATTCAGTTCATAATAAGATATTCAGGGCAGACTAACAGTCACATTTAGGACTGCATGTTTATAGAAATGCTCTTGTTACTATATATATAACACAATGAGGAGGGGTCAGTCAGTGGGTCTATATGACCCCACTTTGCTGTGTGTTTTAAATGATGGGAGAGTGGATCACAGCAGTCTTGTTGAGTGTAGATGTCGTGTGATCATATCTAAAGTAGTCACATGTGTTTTTGTGTCTATGTGTGTGTTTGTCTGTTTGTGTCTGTGTGTGCCCATGCGTATGGAAGTGACACAAGTAATATCTCAGTAGCACTCAGTCATAAACTGCTACGGTAACCCTGCACCAGTCTTGCGGTTGAATCCTGTCAGTCTGGTCTATTCTGGGACAGTGAAACTGCATTCCTCTTATTCTCTCCCTTTATCTCTCAAGTGTCTCTCTCTCTCATTTGGGGAGTTCTTTCTCTCTCTCTCTCTCTCTTCCTCTGTCCTCTGCCTCCGATTGTATATCTGCGGCAGTCTGCCTCTCTTTATCAGAAGAGGCCATGAATATCTGTTGTCTTCCAAGTTGTGCATGTGCACACTTGAACGTCTGTGGTTCATCCGGTTTTTGGTGTGGATTTCAGTTCCTTCAATGGCCAAGCGTGGCTAAAGGAGGCTTAGGTTGCTCTGACAGACAGCAGGTAAAAAAGGAAGAAGGAAAAAGAGAGGGAGGACAAGAATCTTTTTTTTCTTGATTAAATATAGAATATATTAGGATTCACGTTATGTTGCAAAATATCTACGTCCAGCATGCAGCTATATAGGACATAGCATACATGTGTCTAGAAAATGTGCACATTCATGGCGAATATGAACTTAAGGAGCGTCCTTTCATGCATTAATTTTTTTCAAAGATAACCCCCACCCCATGGTGTGATAACCTTAAAGCTGACAAGAATAGGTAGTAGCTCACTTTTGGCTAAATGTGGACTTCTGAAGTATACTATCATTAGGATGTGTTTAGAGAAAATACAACATTTTTGCATAGAATGTAATTATTTGGGAGATCAAGTTAATGATGGGCCACTCAAATTTGAAACGGGCAACACAAATGACACAATGCATACGCAACAAATATGCAACACTGTAGTATTAAAATGAGTTCAAAATACATGTATGTTCTGCTCCCCAGCCAACACAGAAACCTTCACTTTGAGGATGGTGTTGACTTGTCAATTTGAAATTACTGCATATTTATACATACAACTACAGTAGCCTATATGATTTGTTTCTAACTTAAGCCTACCTAAATAGCCATATCATCCAATTTCAAACATTTTTTTGTGTCTAAGTCTGTGTGTGTGTGTGTGTGTGTGTGTGCCTATGTGTAAAGCTCCAAATCTTAGTGTAAATCAAAGTGTGCCTCAGCAACCATAAACCTCAAAGGTATTTACACTCTCTAAAATGTAATATCATCAGACACACACACACACACACACACACACACACACACACACACACACACGTGCCTCCAGCTTTAAGCTTCTATACTCCACCCTCCTGTTGTGATACTCCTTTTCTTCCATTCCTGGGCCCATATCCTTTATCACTTCTATTCTATAAAGCACCAACACACACTTTCACAAGAACACACACACTCAGTACGTCTGACAGCCCCCATGGCAAGACACAGACGCCCTGCTCTTTTCTCTTCTCCTCCCTCTCACCATGCTTGGCGTCTGTCTTTCATGTAGTGACAGGCAGACATGAATCTGTACATACTGGAGTGCATCAGCTTTGCGCTTCAATGGACTTCACTCAGAAGATGCTTGTTTCTGAGGTGTATCATATTCAGTGACTGAGTTTCATCAAATGACAGACTTAAAATAAATGCTGATATATGGTATTATTTATTGGTAATACTAAAATAAAAAAATAAAAAGACAAGGATGTTCCAGTTACATCATCATCTGACTAAAAAAGTTTAACATATTGATTACCCAAATTTGACTTATTGATAAGATGTGGTAAAATAAGACACCCTCTGTTGTACCACCTGGATATGTTCTTACTGAAGATTATCAAACATTAAACATATTAAATGTTTTTGGTTCAGTTTAGTCACCATTTTCTTCAGATTTTTTAATTTCATTTCAATGTATGAATCCTGTGCTAAGATTACAGAGGATAAATTGCAAAGACAGAGGAAGTACTTTTGCTAAAGAAAACACGATACAGAAAAAAAAAACAAGATGGCCTGCTATTATGTGATGTGACAGAAGCCTGACAGACTTATATTCGCCTGAAACCTGTAAGGCCTGCAGACACAGATTCAAAGATGCAGGCCAGAGCGGCAGTCCAGCCAGCGGCCTCATCCCACAACAGAGGCCTCCTCACTGGGTTGCCTGGCTGCATGGCCTGGCCTGGAGACCCAGCATCCCTCACCTCTTTCTGCCACATATGGGCTTAGAGGCGTGCACACACAAACACACACACAAACTCACACACTCATACAGGCATAGGGTAGGGCCTTGTGGTGACCTGGAAGAATCTGCCCAAACTGAACTGACCTCTAATTAGTGCTCTTGGCAAAGTGGCTCTTCACAGACACACTCACACATAGTCCCACATGCATGAACACACACAAACACACATGCTTGAGGGTGTAATTTTGTGTGAGTGTGATGCGCACACAAATTGGCTGTACTATAACTCTTTATTACATGCATCATACTGTAAATGCAGTAAAGAATGTAAAAAAATAATTTGTGGTTGCAACTATATATTTTTAATGGTTTTTTTTCGGCTTATTGCTTTTACTTTCCAATGTGTTTTGATTCATACTTCAAAATTCCAATTTTTTCTACCAATTTCGCACACAGACCAACCTATGTTAGACAATAAATTGCTAACATCTACAAAATACCCAATCACCAAGCTCAAAACATCTCTCTCTGCACATTTTGTTTTTACTTCAGACTGCATTCATTAGATTTGACCCACAGTGTCACTGCTCTACTTACACTGAACCTCCTCTCTCCTCTGTTCGCCTCCTCCTTTTCTCCTTTCTCCCTCAATTTTCCTCTTCTTTAAGAGACACTATCTAATCTCTCTCAGGGACAGGACCTGTCTACGCCGCTGAGATGCTGGCCATGTTGTATATTCATTGAAAAAACAGAGTTTAAAAAAAAAAGCAATGTTTAGGGTGAAAACTTCAGATTGTTTATTGATTTTTATTTGTGTCGTTGAATAAGTCTGTCTGACCATGATGTCCCAGCGGGGGCTTGGCTTGGGGCATTGCATTAGGCACACACATGCAGAGACAGATACTCTAGAAAAAGTGGTGCTCGGACGGCTAAAAGAAAAATATACACAGATATACACACAGATAGAAATGTGATAAAAGAGACTGGCCAAAAACACTTACTGACATTTAAAAATCGTCCAAAATAAGATGAAAGAAATCTACCTTGACCTTTGTTTGTCCCAAAAACTAATAGTCCATTTGAAATTTAGAGTATAACGTTATTATTATTTTTTTTTAAAGGGGGGGGTGGGTTATACAGGTTTAACACATTCTGAGGGCCTCATCAACAAATCTTTCTCATTTTAAATCTTTGACAGCTGTATCCTCAAGGTCAAAGATGTGAGCTATTTACATTGTTTTGATCCCTTAACCAGCAGGAAAAATTCAACTGAAAAAAAGCGACCCCCTCACTTTCACCACTACCGAAGTGCCCTTTAGCCAGGCATTTAGCCCCTACACTATTCAAGAGTGACAAATAGACCAAACTGTGGATATTTTCTTCTTCTTAAAAACCACAGCTTGTTTTTAGTTTGGTAATAAACACAGTAAATCATGTTTCTCTTATATCTGTTTTAATGCAGATGTAAAAAAAAAAAAAAAAAGGTGCATGGTTCTGTATCCAGCGATGGTGACCAAAAGAAAACACAATTATAGTCTGTAATTAGAAAATCCAATATCACACTCCTCGGAGGGAATGACAGAATGTGAACATTTGGATTTCCTTCAAGTCATTCATCTGCATCTCATAACAGACTGAGTGTGCTGGCCGGCTAATGATGGAGACAGATGCTTAATGCCTTCTTCACAATACTGATGCCATAAAACACAAGGCAAACAGGCGTCACCCTAAAGCGCTGTCTGTCAAACCATTACCTTAACTACACTGGCAACAGCACAACGAGTGGAGGGCGGGAGACAAAGTTGCTTAATGTGAGAGGAAGTGTGTGTGTGTGTGTGTGTGGGGGGGGGGGGGGGGGCTGGGTGGATAAAGAGAGAAAGATAAATTGACACTCAGAGAATGAGGGAGACAAAATGAAAGTGTGAAGATGTGAGGCTGAGTGAGTCCTGGCAGATGAATGAGCAGCCTCTTAGTTAAATGGCAGCAAGGATCGCTGTCTGTTTGTCAACCTGATCAAAGGTACCACCAATAGTAGATAGTACTGTTGCTCCCACACACACACACACACACACACACACACACACACACACACACACACACACACACACAGAAATGCACCTGAGATCACATTTGGTTTAGTCTGTGGTTTAAACACAAACAAATATTTCTTAACTTCTGTTTTATTTCTTGATAATGAAAATAGGGAACATGTTCTTTGGGGAAGTTTAAGTAATCCAGGTGCAATGTTCTTAAAGTTTGCTCTTGCAGACTCAATGATCATGTCAGGAAAGAGGAAGGGCTTCTTTTCCTGGACCAATTTTACTGGATGAATTGGAGTTCATTTAACCCTTCTGGTATGTAGTTTAATACAACCCCTTAACTTAAAAAATAGATTACAAAAGGAAAAAACTGTTTTTTTGTGGATATCCTGGAAGTCTGGCAGGCTTAACCTCCAGTGTCTGCGGGAGGAGGCATGACGATGACTCGTTGGTTAACTTGTCTCAACTTTAAAACGTGTGTCTGCCGCTCCGGACACAATGACAGACCAGCCTCTGACTCAGCGGGTCCTGCACAGAAAGTAACAAAGCTGCAGAGTAACTTGATCATCAAAACGTCAGACATCCACCGACTAACGAAATTCAGAATACACAGCAAATCTGCCAGTGTGGACAGGAAGGTGATGGTTTCACTTTTGTTACTTGTAGCCTGGTGGTCTATATTTCTTTTATTTCAATCCCAACCTTGTGGTAATAAGGATTATTTCACCGGCAAGAAGGCACAGGGGAAAGTATTTTAGATGCGTTTTTTGTAGTCCATTTTCGGAACATTGTAGTTTCAACACGGCGGACCCACGTCATTAACCTCCGCCGGCCCGTCGCATTTAATGACGTCGCCTAGTGGAAAATACGGTCGGATTGTCAGAGCAACGAGATCGCCTTTCCCTAAGTCCTTTATGAATTCTCCTAACATCTTTCCTTAACCTCATGACGTTTTCCCCGGGGTTAAGGTAAAGTGGATAGTGAAAGGAGATAGGAGGGACAATTCGAACGCACCCTTCTTCTTTGCTGGCGTGTCACGCCGTCCTATTGGCTGTCCCCGTGAATGTGATGCGTTCAAGCACATCACATTATCTTCGTTTTAATGATCACGCACAAGGAAAAGCCCGAATCAGCGGGGCCCTACATGCTAGGCTAATTATCTTATACAAAACATTAACTTGTTTTTTTTAATGTAAGGGGACAGTCCGTTCCCTCCCGGAGCGGCGCCCCCCTGTGTTCCCGCGCATTCCCACTAATTAATTTACAGATAAAGAAACAAAGAAAAGTTATCGAGTGTGACAGTAACGTGAGTACCAATGACCGTCATCGTTGTCGCTTGCGGCGCCATTTGATTGGTTGGTTTCTGTCGCGGATAACAACAACGGACTATCGCCCACTTCAGTCAAATGGTTTGATGTAGAGCGAATAAAGTTAATTCAGTGAAACACAACACTTTGTTTTGTTGTGTTTAAGATATATAGACGCTAAGGAGAGCTTTATTTTTCATGTGAGGAAGATTATGTGGTGAACTCAGAGACTGCTAATGCAACAAGGAGAAAGCTAACAGCTAACTAGTCGGGAAGATGAAGACGAGCTGCACACTGTGAGTATGTTTGAGCTGGATTAAAGATGTTGTGTGATTTGGGCTAATGTTGGCTAAAGCTTGCCGTTTGCTAATAGCTGCTTGATTCTAATAGCCTATTTACTTTAGGTGAACTTCAGCTAATAAGCACTCACTTATGCTTTTAAGACGAATTTCTTGCCCTTCACTTTCCAAACATCAACATTATTGACAAGCCAAACACTATGCCACTAGCGCCCCATGACATCTGTTTTTTAGCTGTTGTGAGATGATGAAAATACTCAGTGCTTTGAAAAGATGGTGTAATAACAAGCCATTGATTTCTAAAGCACTTAAAGGGATGCTTCACACATTTGCATTAATCTTTGTATCATTAGAAACCTGGTAGTATTTTTGAATGGTCGTGCATCCCGCCCTCATTTTCCCCTGAGATGGGAAATCTTTGTATTTCTGAGTCTGAAAAGGAGCTTCCAGTGACGCAAAATGACAATTTTTGCGTCACTGGAAGCTGTTGCGGTTAGTGGGGTTAAACTACAACGCTAGTTCCATATTTTCGACCACTGAAGCTACAGACCAATCACAGATCAGTGGGTGGGAACTCACTCCCAGAATCAAAACTTAACGTCCGCCATATTGCTTGGAAGCTATGCTAACAGGCTCTATGGAGAAAGCTGATAATGGCCAAAAAATATAAATATAGCTGCAAGATGGTTGCTGCCGACAGGCCGGTCTTGTGCCACTAGCCCAGCCGCCGGGCGCTGGCTGCTGCTAGCTGGCCGCCAGGGCCGCCGCTAGCCCGCGACACAAGAGCGGCTTGTCGGCAGCAACTGTCTTGCGGCTTTATTGTTATATTGCTATAAGGCCTGCCTGTCGGCGGCGGTGAGGACGAGGATCCCGGGGCGGCTCGAGCTGGGGCGGACTGGTGGTGTCGGTGCTCTCACTGTTTGCCTGTGGACACAGACATAGAGTCTTTTTTCTGCTAGGAATTTCCAAGATCAGTTCTGGAAGAAATCTCAGAATCTGTTGAGGGAACGGCCGTATGTGTTGAAGTAAATATGTCTGTAAATGTTTTTATTACTATATTTCTACTGCTATATTGCATATATTGGAGAAAATGTAATGATCGAATTTCCCTCTGGGATTAATAAAGTATTTCTGATTCTGATTCTGAAATAGAGGACCTTAGTGGGAGTGGCCTGCAGTGCTGTGCATTCTGGGAGTTGGTGCCTTTCATCCACATGAGCAAAAAGGGACTTTCTGCCTTTTCTCGGCCAAGAAGGCACATTACACATTTCTACTACATATATGACCCAATGTCAATACAGATTCATGTTCGGGTGAAGTATCCCTTTTATAAATAACAACAAGGGAGTTCAAATTTAATCTGACTTTGCAGGATTTGTGCAACCTATTCTGCTGTTTTTAGATATCCTTTTACTGTATGATACAGCTGCTAATAATATTTTATGTCTTCATTTTCCCTGAAACAAGCAATTAAAACGAGAAGAGGGAGAATATAAGGGGGGCAGATTATAACAAAGAAAATGTATTATTTTGGCCTGTAAAAAAATGCTTGGCCAGGTGACAAAAACTAGTGACATTGTAAAACAGAATTCAGAAAAATGGAATCTGGGAAAAAGTAAAATAGAAATCTGTCAAGATTTAAATGGATTTCATAGGGCCCTAATTAAAGGGTTACTTCACCCGTTGAAACATGAATCTGTAACATTGGGTCATATATGTAGTAGAAATGTTAAATACATTTTGAAGTTGGTGCCTTCTTGGCCGAGAAAAGGCAGAAAGTGTCTTTTTAGCTCATGTGGATGAAAGGTACCAAATCCCAGAATGCACAGCACAGCAGGCCACTCCCACTAAAGTCCTCTATTTACAGACATATTTACTACAACACGTACGGCCTTTTCCTCAACCGATTCCGAAATTTCTTCCAGAAGGAATTGGCATCTTGGAAATTCCTGGCAGAAAACAGACTCTATGTCTGTGTCCATAGGCAAACAGTGAAAGCACCAACACTTTTTCTGTGTCATCGGAAGCTCCTTTTCAGACTTACAAATACAAAGAGTTCCCATCTCAGGGGAAAATGAGGGCGGGATGCACGACCATTCAAAAATACTACCAGGTTTCTAACGATACAAAGCTTAATGCAAATGGGTGAAGTATCCCTTTAACTTAACCACGGAAAGAGGAATGTGTGACAGGTTGAAATTCAATGCAAATAGTTAAAGTGAGCAATGAAACTGAGCTGTCCAGGAGTTTAAAAGTGAAATGAGCCAGTGAAAGGTGCAGAGATGTTATTCCCTACCGCAGTGGCTGAGCTTTGCGCCTAAAGGGGCGAAATAGCATTTTAGACCTGTTCATTTTAATTAACAATCAATTTAGGCCTTAGTCGCATCGTGATTAATGGCATCAGTGGTGGCAAGAAATAGAGACAGGCAAACTATGGTTTCTTGAGATTTAGCTATCTGAGTGCATGGAAGGAGGATACCCTATCAACTAGCTGTAGCAAAGACTTGAAGCTTTTACTGTGTGTGTGTGTTTCACTGACTGTATGTATTATGGCTGTCATTTTTCATTGGAAGTTCGAACATTCGTTTGAACCTGGGGGAAAAGTTCACATTTGAACTCATTTCAGTAGGAATTCAAAATATACAGACTATCAGCGCACCAGGCTGATTGAAGTAGTGTGTACAGCAGAGGGCGCTCTCAGTGTAACTTGACCATTGTATGCACTGTTGACCTCAGTAAATGAAGACAGTAATGTTCAAAAGCAATGGATTGGGTGTGATTTAGGAGATATAAACAAACATGAGGGAGAGTGGAAGCCAACTGCTCCAGTGGAGAGACACAGTGTCGCGACACACCGGCAAATATCTATGTGTACGGTGAACCTTCGTGTGTTCTGAACCGTCGTTCTTGTCAGCAGGTAATATTGTGAATAAATAGAGTGAGAGCTGCACTGGATCCCAATCAAGTTTATGAACTTGGGTTCTTGCGTTCGAATGTTATGTGTTATATTCTATATTTGTTCGAAGTAGATTTTTTTCAAAAGTGACAGCACTGGTATGCATACATAATACAAAGGCAAGTCCATCTGTGTATAAAAGGACTGTTTGTTTGCAAGTGTGTTATGTTTGTGCAGTTCTTTTGGTGTGTCTGTGTGTGTCTTACATCTGTTGCTGTGTGCAGTAATTTGCGTTCGCAGCTTGGCGCCCTGGTAATTATTCAGACGCTACCTTTTGCTCCGACATTAAAAGCCTTCATCTGGCGAACATGAAACAGCGGAGCACCCGATAAGGCTTCAAACATTCCCTGCCGTCCAAAGAGAAGCAGGAAAGGTGAAGAGATGCTTGGTGGGATAGATGGGATTGTTTTTCTCTGGAGGTTTGCCTTCACATTGGTGTTATATCTTCTCTGCTTAAACCAAAACCAGAAATGTGTGATCACTGGGTCAGGTAAATTGAATATTCTGAACTAGCTTTGTCAATAAACCATATACAATGTACTTTGGTATTTAGATACATCAGGGTTGATGCTGGGGAAAGAGAAAAGGAAAAAAAAGTTATTCAAACCAAGTATAGGCTGCCTTATAGAAAGTGTTAACATTGAATACAGTAGATTTAAGATAAGATAAAATAAACCATTATTTATCCCAAAATGGAGAATATATAGTTTATTATAAAAAAATAAAGAGCTAGAATAGAGAAAAAAAATGCACACAGTGCACAAGTAAGTACCGTATTTTCCGCACTATAAGGCGCACCGGATTATAAGGCGCACCTTCAATGAATGGCCTATTTTAGAACTGTTTTCATATATAGGGCGCACCGGATTATAAGGCGCATAGAATAGAACGTGTTTACAACTGAACAAGGCTGGGAGATATTGTGAATATATAAATATAAATGCGTATAAAACGTAACGTATAAAACTAAAAAAACAAAAGTACATAAGACGATTTCCCCAAATAATAAATTATTTCTTTGACGTTTCTCTTAACTCTCAAAACGTAGTTTTATACGTAGTGCATTCACAATAACTCAACGTTGTTCAAACGTTAATGTGCATATTCATATCTCCCAATATCTCCCAGCCTTGTTCAGTTGTAAACACGTAAAAGAAACACAGTCTGATACCGCTAATTCAAACGTTAGTGCAGGGGTGCCCAAACAGTCGATCGCGATCGACAGGTAGATCGCTGACTGATTCTCAGTCGATCGCAAGATGTTTTGTCAATATAAAATACAATTGTAAAATAGAAAAGTGATTTCAATTTCATCTCATTGCACTGTTTCCCACACACGATACCTGTGTTGGGAGCCCAAGTATACTTCCGACCTGTGTGTATTTAATTTTTCATTTATTCATGAAATTGCTGCGTGCATGAGAGAGCGAGCGAGGGAGCGAGCGGGGGAGCGAGAGAGAGAGAGCGCGCGCGCAAGAGAGAGTGCAGGCATGCGCAATGACGTGCAGGTAAAACCGGGGGGGTAAATGTTTTACCAAAAAGTCATATATAGAAACTATGCTACGAGTATTAAGCGCATTTGATGAAGCTGCAGCTACTTTTCTCTGCTCCTCTCTGCTGTCATGACTGTGAGCATCGCGGGGGACACACCAAGCGCAAACGCAAACACACACACACACACACACACACACACACACATGCACCTGAGATCACATTTGGTTTAGTCTGTGGTTTAAACACAAACAAATATTTCTTAACTTCTGTTTTAGTTCTTGATAATGAAAATAGGGAACATGTTCTTTGGGGAAGTTTAAGTAATCCAGGTGCAATGTTCGCTCTTGCAGACTCAATGATCATGTCAGGAAAGAGGAAGGGCTTCTTTTCCTGGACCAATTTTACTGGATGAATTGGAGTTCATTTAACCCTTCTGGTATGTAGTTTAATACAACCCCTTAACTTAAAAAATAGATTACAAAAGGAAAAAACTGTTTTTTTGTGGATATCCTGGAAGTCTGGCAGGCTTAACCTCCAGTGTCTGCGGGAGGAGGCATGACGATGACTCGTTGGTTAACTTGTCTCAACTTTAAAACGTGTGTCTGCCGCTTCGGACACAATGACACACACACACACACACACACACACACACACACACACACACACACACACACACACACTTGCACTGGAGCGCCAGCCACCACGCAAACCTTTTTACTTTTTACTTTTAGTGCTACAGCACACAGTTGATCCGTGATCCGTACGGACCGAGGTGGGAACACATGTGACCCGGTCAAACAGTCGGTTGGACTTTACTCCGTTCACTCTCACCGTGTCTGCAGCTAATTTAACAAAAGCAACATCATCTCACAGCAGCCTGCTGTAGTCTGTAGTCTGCATTATTTTTTACAGAACTCTCATTTATTATTTTCTGTTTGTTGTGTGAGTATTAAATGCGTTTGTAGGCTGTTGGTAAAGGCTATGGCTCACTATGTGGACTGGTAGATCTCGGCAGACTGGTAACTTTAAAAGTAGATCTTGGTTCAAAAAAGGTTGGGCACCCCTGCGTTAGTGCATAACTCAACATTGTTCAGTTACGTATAACACGTAAAGCTCACTTTTTCAGTTCATTCCCCGTCCACGAATCCCTCGAATTCTTCTTCTTCAGTGTCCGAATTGAACAGTTGGGCGAGTACGGCATCTAACATGCCCGGCTCCCTCTCGTCATTATCCGAGTCAGTGTCGCTGAGCGCCGTGTACAACCAGTATGGATCAACCAATTAACCAATTGATCCATATATAAGGCGCTCCGGATTATAAGGCGCACTGTCGTTTTTTGAGAAAATTAAAGGCTTTTAAGTGCGCCTTATAGTGCGGAAAATACGGTAGTTGAAAAGCAGAAACAGAGCTGCAGTTGTTGCATATGCAGTTTGAAGCCCGTTTATACAGCATAAATTAACATGTTTACAGTCTGGTACAATAAATGAAATAGGTCTGATTAGTTATTGTCATTATGGGCACACACTGTACGGTGTTTTTAAAAACGGCTCTTTTTGGATTATATGAACAATACTTGTTATCCATAGCTAGGCGTGTAGCTGAGATGATTGACAGGTGATGTAATGGTTTGTCAAGAGGCTGAAAACCCACCTCAGCTCCAGCTCTAAGCACTGTCTTTAGGTTGACTGAAAGTTAGGGTGAGACTGAGACAGCATTTCCAGCATGGCGGCTGCTGATGGTGAGCCTCTGGAGCCACCTGCCGTAACAGATGGCTGACGTCACTCAGGCTTTGTCTATTCATATTTACAGTCTATGGTTTTGACCAGTCTGTCCTGTACTCAACTCTTGCTGTGTGACATATGGAGGTATTTTAATAATGCAATCAGTCTAGGCCTGTGACAGGATGTTTCGCGATGAGCCGGGGATCCGGCCGAAGATTTCTGCCTTTTAATAAGGCAGTTTTTTCTTACCACTGTAACTTTTGCTGCTATGCTAAAGTGATCATGATGGATAGGCCGGGTCTTTGTAATACAGCAATAAGTAAGTTACCTGCTTTATGTAACATAACAATGAGTATGGTCTTTTTACCTGCTCTTTTGTAAAGTGTCTCGAGATAACACTTGTTATGAGTTGACGCTATACAAATAAAAATTGATTGATGGTAAATTTATTAATGTATGCCGGATGTTCTTGCATTATGAGAGCCAGACTTTCGGGAATTTAATTATTCTACTCGATTCCTACAGTCCCGCGGCCAAATTCAAGCCCTGGTTTTATCAACTTGAATGACCATCATGTGTCCTTACTCAAATCTATAACCAAACTGTGTGATTTGCACTGATATTTTTTGGGAGAAGTACTGAGGTTTGGCTACCAAATTCTGAAAATACTGATTTGTAATCAATTATCTTGAGGTCTATATGCTTAGCTGAGTTATAATATATGTGAGACTTGATTTTCAAACATCTCTTGCTCTACCAAAATCAGATGAACAGAAAAATTGTCTTTTTCCCCCTGAGATACAAAAAATGTAGCATTTGATCTTTAAAAAGCCACTCTGTCACAAACTGCAAACTAAGTAATACAAGTGCCTTAAACATAAGTCGAATGAAATCTCTGTGGTATCCAAATGAGGTTAAGAAATATTAAAAATATTTTTTGGAACAAGGGGGGTACCCAGTAGGGAATCCACATAATGGGTTCTCCTGCATAAAAAGAACGACAAAACACTAAAATAAAAATCTACACACGTTGTTTCTCAAGGGACTGTGTTCTGTGTTCCCCCCTTTTTTTTCTTGTTATCGTCACCGAAACAAGACAGTCTGTCTGCACATCCATATTCATAATTTGCCTCTGCATGAATATTAATTCAGTCTTAAAGATAAGTGCAGAGAAAAAAGGAAGACAATGAATGAGGAAAATAGAATATGACAGAGTATGTGCGGTGTCGAATTCATGTCAGTTTTAAAGCCCCTGTGTCTCTATTTCTGTGGCTGACTTGTACCAACATGCTAATCAGTCTCACTGTACCCTGTTTTGGCTAATTGTCGACAAATTGTCTCAACTCTGAGAAAATGTATGCATGGCCTTTAACTGGAACAGGCAAGTCAGTCAACTCGACTGCATCTGTTTCAAATAGCTCATAGTACCATTTTAATATACACTTAAGTGAAGTGCATGTTTTGCACACTTGACTCAAGCTGTCCTGTTTGACCTTTGTCCATGTTTTTTTCTTGTTTGTCTCTGTTTACAGTTGGTTACTGGGTCATTTCCTGCTGTTATTTCACACTTTTCTTTTCTTCCTCATTTCTTACACACTGGCTCCCCTCACAAGTGTCTCAGTAGGCTGAGGTCAATATCTCTTTTTTTTAATTGAGTTTTGTAAGAACGGGCAAACATTATGATAATTTCTTGATCAGCAGTTAAATTAAAAGTAGTTTAATTACACCCTGATTGTCTTCAGTGGTGGAATTTCAGTTAAAGCGAAGGGAAACCACAAGATGAAGGAACACAGTGGAGAAATGTATTCCCTCATTTCAAGTGTACACCGTAGTAGGGCTGCACGATATGTCGTTTCAGCATCGTCATCGCGATGTGCGCATGCATGAATAGTCACACCACAAGGACACGCGATGTGAAGAAAAAACGAATCCGTCTGGAGCAGAAAAATATATTTGAGCCTTTCAATTAAGTTTATGTAGCCTGTCTACGCCCATTCACATTACTCATAGATCTAAATGAGCATAAATGAGCATCCATTTATATATTTTACCACATTATGCGAGAACTCGCATAGTTTTCAGCGCTCTGTCATCTCACCTGCTGTTATCAGGGTCAGGCAGAGCAACGTGCAGCGTGAGTGGTCGAGCAACTGATAGAGAGTGAACGGTGAATGTGAGCGGAGAGGAGCAGGGATTTTGACAATCTGACAGTTTGCTTATAGTCAACATCACATCACATAAGTGGCTATATTTAACACTTTCGGGGTTAAAGGCAGCAGCTTCCAGATCTGTCCGTTCAACTTTGTCTTCAGTAGTGTGACTGTGCAACTGAATACAGTTGATCCGCGATCTGTATGGACTTAGTCTGGAATGCAAGTGATCTGGTCAAACGGTCGGTTCAAGTTTTCTCCGTTCACTTCCACCGTGTCTGCTTTTATCAACAATCACTAACACAACGATCATAACGTTAGCCAGAGTGTGAACTTCTCCACACAGACTGTCAAACAGCGCTGAGTTATAGCCAGCAAAGATATTTTTATTATTTCTCAATTTCCTGATCTGATCATATGATCCAAATTGTCTTTGACTTAAATCTGCGATTATTTGACATATTACCGTAGTAACTCAAATAAATGTACTTACTAATTTATGCAGTGGCAAAACTGGACTGTGATGTAAAGCTGTAAAGGCCCCCTCTCATTGATGTGTGGTTTGGCCTTTTTTACAATATTGCAGTGTGTGAACAAAACGACACAAGGGAAATATGCAACAATGCATCATTTTATCATCTGAATCAGAACAAAGCAAGGTAGCAAAATGTGTGCAAGCACACTTACTTAATGTCATCCCCTGCTAAAGTGTAGCCTATTCTTTGCCAAATTTGGGTCAAAACCCAGGATTATTCAAATCAGTCTTTTTGGTTGGCTGTGTGTGTGTGTTCATTTGTTAAGTGTGTGCCATCTGGAAACTGATCGGAGCTTGCCAAGGTTTACTAAGCTAAATTTCTTTAGCTGCCTCACACATAACAAGTTTATGCTAACATGAATACATTTGGGATAGCTTTTTTAAATGAAATAATAGAATCACTTTCAGAATTTTTTCGACCTGCTCTAAATTTTGATCATTTAAGGCAATTCAAAGTGCTTGTTTTCTGGGAGTTTGTTCCAGATATGGGGAGCATTGAAACTGAACTCTGTATTTTAATATATCAAATCAACAAGGTTGTAGCAAATAAAACAAAACTAATCTTACAGAGAAACAGAAAGGGAGATTATTTTTAGTATTTTATGTAATTAAGGCTTTAGCCTTAATTTAGTAATGCACTAACTAGAAAATTGACTATTTAATTTACGAGGATGCACTTTCAATGGAGAGTCATAATTAACAAAAAAGATTACATGAATGTAACATCACTCTCATGTTAGCAGGGACTTTTCCATGTGGTGGTACGTGATGGAAGCTTCTTCCTCATCCAGATATCACAATACTTGTCACTTGTTATCAATGGATTCATAACAGAATGGTGGTACCTAATAAATATGCCACAATGGGTGCCACAAATCAGCCCTTGCCTCAGATTTATGCCCTTAATAACTCCATTTGGCATAACGCTGACACCTGCTCTGCCAGACAAAATGGAACTAAATATTTCAATCAGTGCCACAGCACGAAGAGCTCTCTCTCTTTCCCTTTTCTTCATCTTTGACTTTCCTACAGAGCTGTTTAACAGCTGCTCTCCTTTTGCCCTTTACTACTCTTAAGTATGAGTATCTTTTCCTCTGAGTGTCTCTTTCTCTTGCCCTCCTTTTTTAGAGTGTGAATCATCTGGCAGATCTCTTTTAGGTATTAGTTTATGGGCCATGACATGAGCTATGAATGAGAAACATCGAGAAGGACCAGAGAACATTAATCACAGAGCAACATATGGTAATAGACGGTTATCAGTTCTCTCACAATTTGTGATTAAGGGCGGCAGAGATGGAGGTGAGGAAGAAGGAAAACAAAGGAAGTAGCTATAAAGTTAAGAGAGGAAAGTGATGAATGACAAGAGATGGAATAAAAGCAGTGGGAATAGTTAAGGGAAATGAGAGATTGAAGAAAAATTGTGTGAAAGGGGAAGGGACCAGAGAATGGGTCACAATGAGGCGGAACAGATACAAATTTATATAGGAAAGAAACTTAAACTACACTTTAGTTTAGCAAATAGTCATTGAAAAAAGTAATAAATACAATTAATTTATCAAGTTTCTCAAACATTTCATACACAATTATAGTCAAGGCCTTTTTTTCATTGGAAGTCTATACACAGTTAATTACTTTTCTCAATTTCTTAATACTCATCGATCCCCAGTTGGCAGCAATCACAAACAGTTTTTTTCTTCTGCCTTTGCCCTAAATTTAGGATCAGTTGTTGTTGACTTATTCATCAATATAATCATTAGATTTCTACAACTCCACTTCTTTTAGGTTAATATTTTTTATTGGGAGGATAAACCCTTGAGATGTACCACCTCGTTTTAAAGGGGTTGCCTTACACAAATGAAAAGACAAAAAGGAATAATAAACATTACAAGACCAGGGTTTTTCCTGGCTCAGAATGGGCCTTTGGGGGGGTGACTATAGGCGCTGTAGTAAACGTTCGACCCACATATAACAGTATAGTCTACGAGTCTTATTTGACAGAAATCTGTGCATTTCCTGTTATTTCTGACCATTTTATAAATAATATTATCATTATTCTTAAGTTACTGAAACCCCAATTAAATTTGGTCAAGATTTTTTTTTTTTTATTGCAACAGTGAAACAGGGAGGAGAGGCATTTTGAGGTAGAGGGGTGTAATGAGATTTGGAGAGGGACGGTCACAACCTGCCAGTGCATTTCACCCTCTTCCTCTGATGGCTGCTCTTTTCCTTTAAATTGTGTTTTTCGTTTTATATACACATTTGTTTAAGTACATTTATTTGAGTTACTAAGGTATTATGTCAAATAATCACAGATTTAAGTCACAGATAGTTTGGATCATTTGATCGGAGGAAGTGGACGGAGAAAAGTTGAACGTGTGTTCCCGACTCGGTCCATACGGATTGCGGATCAACCGTGTTCCGTTGCACAGTTGCACTTCAAGTAAACATATGCAAGCGGTGGTTGGCGTTCCAGTGTGTGTGTGTGTGAATTATAACCAATATTATAAAATTTAACAGTATCAAAATATATAACACTCATAGGTCAAAAAGAACTGTTACCCTTTTCTCTATAATACAGTATTGTGTCTACCACGTACCGTTGGCGTATTATGGATAGAGGGACTGTTTTTAAAAGTGACATGTACAATTTTCACATGAAGAAATATGATTGCCTTTTTGCAGAGTGTATTTTTCTTCTTGTTTAAAAGGGCATTGATGTAGGCTAACTAAGTCATAAACATCACAGTTTTTGTTAATATGTGGTAAAACTATTCTCTACTGCCAATGAAAAATGGCTAAGCAATGATGTATGAACAAGATAAGAGTGTAACCTGACTTTACATCTTGTGGAGCTGGATGCCTCCTGCCTGCCTCTCCTGAGCGTTTGGTGGAGATTTATAGATGATCCACCCTGCTCTCATCACCATGCGGCTGAATTATCTCATCGGTCGCATTAATCCGCCGATTACATTTGATTTAATTTTCATAATAATTAAAGTGAACCATCACCAAAATTAAAAGCATTAGGGATGTGTGTGTGTGTTGGGGGGGGATGGAGGCCACATATGCTCATAGATGAAAGGGCTGCTGTTATGATATTTGCGCTGCCAGTCTCTTTTACTCCACCTTTCTATTTATTTCTCTGTGTGTCTCCCCCTCTCCTCCCTCTCTCCACCTGCTCCAGGAATGCCGATGAAGTGATTAGATTGATAGGTGCAAAATTGAGAGACTGAAGGTGGGGATTGGACAAAAAAAGATTAAATTAGCATATCACAAATGCCTTGCACACCCCCACCCATGGAAAACAATGTCCCTGACCACCTAAGGCCTGCCACAGTGCTGAAGAGCCCAGGACCTGTGAGTGTGTTTGAAACCCTGCACGGCAGGATTAAAGAACCCAAAGCCTGAGCTGGAGACAAAGTAGAGTAAAGCCTCCTGGTGCTCGGAGACAGCATGTGTGATATCTGCATTAGGTGGCAGCAAAGATACAGTACTCCGCTTCCTAGCCCCAGTGGCTTTCTCTGTACATAGTATTTCTGTGTGTGTGTGCGTGTGTGTTTGTTTGTGAGTGAGAGAGACAGCGAAAGGGTAGCAGGAAAAAAAGGCTCAATCTTGTAGTCGAGGGGACCTGAGTACATGGAAAAACTGTGAAAATATATATTTTTTTATATACAAAAAAGGGAAACAAAAAAAATGCAGAAAAAAAGAAATACAAATTTTTATTTGCAAATGATGCATTTCAGCTGTTCGTGTTTCTTTCTCCCCCTTAATTATTTGTTCTTTTATTAATGTTGCAGCCTTACTTTAGTGGTTTTACATACTACCATTTCCGAAATTTAATATTGTAAACCTCTTTCGTAAACTTACTAAGTGCTGTGCAGAAACATACTTTCTCTGACAGTCGAAATATTTGCCAATTCTGCATCCAATCCAATAACTGCAGCCAGACTCCTACCGACAGAGCAAGAGAAAAACCTGTGCACAATGAGCTAATGAAATCAAACGTGCAGTGCGGTTTTGCATGTTAATGCTGGCAGCGGGTGTCGATAGCGTTTAAAAATGTCAGCAGGTGGATAGCGAGATGGATGGCCCTCTGCCTGCCTTTCACTTCCCAACCCAAGGAAGTTAAACAACATCTGCCTTAAATAGAAAACTTCAATATCTATTTAGGGAGAGGGAGGAATGGATGAGAGAGAGAGTTATAGGAAGAGAGAGGGAGAGAGAGAGAGAGAGAGAGAGAGCGCAAGAGGGAGAAAAGAAAGAATTGAAAGAAGGCAATAAGTCCCTGACCTCGAGTGCACATTGCGACACATTGACGCCGTTGTCATTTGTTAATCAATAGAAGTGCTATGCAGGCTGTACATTTAATGGCATGAGATTGGCAAACCTGTAACAAAATTAAGGGAAGACTAAGACCACAGCCTGTTTCCTTGTTCAGTCAATTTACAACCTCAATAACTTGAACAGTGCGGAGAGAAACATGACTTTGAGTCCCGCATCACTGCCACATCGAAACATTGTAACTTCTGATTTAGCTTTTATTTATGTGAATATAAACCTCTGTCATGCTCAGAGAAATCAAATCTTCAGCCTTAATGTTGACAGGAAAGTGGACAGAGTAGGTATTTAGGGGAGAGAGTGGGAAACTTGAAACTTGAAACTTGTTGATGCTCATAAGTAACTCTGAGCATACAATATCTGTATTACACACTGAAGTATACTTAGTCCAAAAGTAGTCTGTGAAACAAACAGACCACTTTAACAAATGACAAGAGCATTAAAGAGAATCTGAAAACATAAAGACACACTAAGACAAGATTTCCATTCAAAGCTGTCTTGCTGTAACTCTCTTACAATTAACTACCAGTTACTTTATAAACAGAAACACCAGATACTGTTTAACCTTATTGTTATTAAATATTGTTCAGTTTACATTGAATCTTTTTGTGTGTGTGTGTGTGTGTGTTTAATTTGTATCCTGTTCTCATTATGTTCCATCTTCATTAATAACTGCTATGCTTTTTAATTTCTTTTGCAGGGCCTAAATTAAAAGTGTCATAATTTAAAATAGATAGTGAAAATCTCACATGCCCCCCCCCCCCCCTCTGTTTGTATCATGCAGGCACACAAACAGGGAGACCCTTCGGGATAATTTACTGGATAAATAAAGCATTGCTCCAATTAGTTTCTAGTCAAATAAATTAGTCATAAATTCAATCAGCATGATTTTATGTGCTAAAGATTCATGATGTTTTTAGCAGAAGATATATTTTTTTTTACTGTCATCAGTCCTAGTAGAAAGGCCAGATGACACGAAGTATGTCTAACCCCAGAAAAATTGTAAACATATTTTCTTTTTTGGATTCAGAATAGTATTTTGATGTAATTCATTAGTCCTCTACCCAGTAAGAGCTTGTTTAATGAACTGCTATTAATGTCACACTGTGGCCTAGTTGTAAGAGACTCTCGTACCACAGGCTCATGGGACATCTTTGATTTGTGATGATTTGATCTTGCTCAGTAAATATGCATCCTGATACCAAACATCTAACAAATTCCAACTTGACAAAATCTAAAAAACCCAACTTTTAATTAAGATAATAAGGAAGAGAGTATAAAGTCATACAAATGTTCACTGTGTTTATGTGGCGCCATATAATTTTACGTTAATCATTTGAAAATAAGGTTTGTCCATATTTGCGTATTCTTCTTCCAGCTTATACACCCACTCAGAGGGATTTGGGGCTCTGTGTCAACTCAAGAACACTTGAACAAAAAAAAAACAAAAGAAAGAAACAGTTAAGTCTTTTGCAGTACAAGTAAGGTTATACTTATGTTTCACAGATAGACAGGAACAAAATTCTATTTTGTATCGCTTTCCCGGTTGCTTTTGTATGAATCTGTTTGTTTTACAATACCTGTGTATTCTGTAACTGAGCGGCTCAGAAACCACATCTTTTTCTCCCTCTTTTACTTCTCTCTGTGTTGAAGCATTCATCTTTCTCTGAGAGCATGTCAGTGCGTGTTCACTTTGTCCTCTTGTTCGTTGCCGTTTCCGTCCTCTATTTATTTTGCACTGTACACTTTTCTCTGTCTCCTTCTCTCCATTTTCCTATTGTTGGCCGTTGTTCTCCTTCATCTCACCCTCTTGCTCCCTCACTCTTGTTCTGTTCCCTCTGTGCTCGCTCTGTCTCCTGGGCCCTGACCCCTCCATGTGACCCCGCTGAGCGACGGTGACTTTGGTACACAGTACAGCCTAGTTGGTAGAAGTCAGCTCAGAGGCTACAGATATGAGCTGCAAACTTTTTTCCCTCTAGTCAGCATAAAAGTATGTGTGTGTGAATAGATCCTGTTGCATGCGAGTCCTCCATCTCTCTCACTGTGTGTGTTTGTGTGTATGTGGTGGATCCTGTTGCATAGTAGTCCTCTATCAGTGTCTGCCTCCTGATCTGATTGATTGTTCTGGGTAAATTAGGACTGGGCGCTGGTGATGGGGACAGGAGTGAGTTACACCCTTCACCCCTGTCCTTGCCCTCCACCCTCTTCTCCTCCTTGGTGTCCCTGCTTTTTTCATCTTTCTCCATGTCCAAAGCTTTTGCTTTATCTGCTCTTCTTTTTCATTTTTTTTTTTAACTTCTCACGGATTCCTTTTCTGATGCTGATTTGTACTTTTCTTCTTTTCTTCACATACTTGGCACAATTCTTTAAGTGTTTTCTTTGGTGCAATACCTGCATAAACATGTTATTTCAAGGGGCAATTAAAGAAAATAAGCAGTACAATCACATCTTTTATCAATTTGATGAATTAGTGAAAAAGAACTGTTAGATGCAGAACTTTCCATCAACTTTACTCATCCTCTGAAAGATATTAGATATCTCTATATTTTAATTAATTGAGATAAGCCATACCAGACTCCTTTTTCAAGATATGCATGCTTACACATTCATTACTACATGTATTATCTAGTGAAGGAAACTTGAGATCAGTTGGCATTTTGGGCTTTTCGTGCCTTTAATGCAGAAGGAGGACAGTAGATAGAGTCGGAAACCAGGGAGAGAGAGCGGGGAATGACATGTGGAAAGGGGCCACGGGTGGAAGCGAACCCGGGCCTACTGCTCGAGACGAGAGTCTCAATACATGGGACGCGTGCCCTAACCATTGCGCCACCAGCGCGCCTCTGTTGCACTTTTTATTGATAGATTTCTGACACTCCACTTTGATCTGCGAGAATATTTCAAACCAAATTGAACATTACACTTCAGTTATGTGTAGTTAAGTAGATTTATAAAACAAACTGATCACTTCCCTGGTGCACTGGAGGTTTAACGTTTCTACATCTGACTTTTGTAGGTTTCAACACTGTACAGTAAATCCTGTTTGTGAGTGCATGTCTGAAACTGAGTGGACTTCACTGACTAACTGTTCTCCAGAAGAAATGTGTTTACAAAACCCACTTACGCAAGATTCTGGCATTCACTAACGTTTTCTTATTTCGGTGTTCTTACATTATCTAAGAACTCGAGAGCACTCGTAGGCACATTAGTGCTGATATGCATGATATTTGATCATTTTAGAGTGCTAAATTAAGAATAAGTACATGAAATGTTTGATCTTAGCAAACTGTTATTCTATGAATATAAACTTTGGAATTAAGGTTACAATTCACAACATCACACATAACATCACAACAATCAATACCTACCTTTTCACACAGGTATGAATGACAACGCTGTCACTTTCTTTATTATTTGACAGCAACAGATTTTAGAATAAATGTATGCTTTGGGTCATATTCATTCAAGAATATAAATATGAGATCTGGCCAGTGTCTCTCTTTTGCTCAGTGACATTAGGTGAGAAAAGAGGTTTTCCCATCAAGCAGATTCAAATCAACACATCCTCCATTCAGCACTGTGAAAGCCGAACATCACAGCTAGATAAACAGATCTTTTGCTTTAAATTATTATTTAGAGCAACAGTTGAACCCAAACTTTACAAGAAAAAGTGGTATCTGTTCAAGGTTTTTTCAGCTATTTGGAAAAAATTATATGACACATTTTGATATTAATGGACAGTGTTTGAACAACTCCAACTTAGTTGTCTCTTTTCAACTTAAAGGTCCTCTGATTGCTCTCATGTTGGATAAGCCACTGCTGATGTGGTGCATTTTCAAAGCAAATCAATTTCTGTGTCTTCATTAGTGCAATTGCAGTGAAGCTTTTCTTTGGCCCTGAAGGGGCTTCACAGTTTTAGTTGGAATTAGACTCACTTGGGTGAACGTTCAACACTTACTTGTCTGTTCTGGGACTGCAAAGTGACTGGCAGTTGCAGAACAATGTTTTTCAGCTGCTGAACCATAATATTGGCTCATTAGTTTTAAAAAAGGAATTATAAAATATCACATGACTAATTTTAAATTTTATGAGAAACTTAAACATGTAAACACATGTGAAATCACTAAATACAGCCTACAATATACTACAGATGCTGCACCTAAAGTAAAATTAACTGCATGTGCAGAGAGAGAGACAGAGGCTGGTCACCTTTGACTGAAGCCCCACATGTTTCCTCATCCTCATAAGAAACCTCAGTCACAGCCAGCATCACTTTAAAAAAAAAAGAAAAAAAGATCTTAACCTTATTTCTTTTATCTCCCTCCGATCAGGAGACAGGACAGACTGCCAGTAAGTAGACCAGTGAGCAACAACCTCTCCTCTCCTCTCCTCTCCTCTCCTCTCCTCTCCTAGTTGTTTCTCCTAAACTGCTGAATTGGTAACACTGTCAAAAAAAAGCTTCTAGCATATATGGCTGGGAAACTGGACCCCCCCTCCTCCATAAATAGATGTTTGTTTCTGCTCTCTGGGTTTGTTTGTGTTACCTCTTTCTGGATCGGGCCTGTGGGGACCATTTTTCAGAAAAGACAGCAAGACTGTTGGGAATTACTTCCTCTTTTGTAAGCAGCCCTAAACTTCTCTCCTCCTGTCTTGTTAGGATGTTTTCTCTTCTCTTCTTTCTTTCAGTAGTTTATCCTAATGATTTCCCTCTCTCAATTTTTATTGGCCCTATTGCATCCTACACTAATTGTTCATAACAAAATATACTCTACATTGTACGTTTTATTTCAGCCTCACAAGAATTTTTTTAATTCAGTTTTATAATTACAAGTTTTCTTAGATGGTCACAGGCACAACAGGCAACAAGTTGTACATCTCAGCCTCCCAATATTTTCCCTCATCCACCCCAATTTATTTTTCTTTTTGTCCATCTTCCTCTTACCTGTAGGTTATATCATACAAAGGGGTGGAAAGATAAACCGATACGAATCTTGTCGCATCATGACGTTAAATACCTGAGTGCATCAGTCTCATTTAAACCAACCTTGGTTTGGTTTAAATGGAAGACGAACTGGTCAAACGCCCAATTTTAACATTGTTACTTGTTCTCGTAGCTTTTTCTGCATACTCTAGTCTGAGCTTTAAATCTCATGACACTCTTACTTTGACCTTTAACCTTCACCTGAGAATAACCTTTGTGGTAGGTGGCTTGCTTGTTTGCCAACTATCATACAAGGAGTAGAATAAAAAGTCTGAAATTGTTGAAGCAATTTCCAGTTCTACACCTCAGAAATCAAGTCATGGGAGTTTTGTGCAGCAGTTTTGCTGAGATTCTACAACTAACAAGCAGACTCGAATATTGAACACTTTTCTCTGCCACAATTTGTTTTAGTCTGTGGTTACACTATTGTTGAGATGTTGCTTTCATGACACGGTTAATGAAGTTAATACCGGTATCATGATATGAAATACACAGCATTTAACCAAGTTAGCTATCAATTTAAGAATAAAGACAAACAGGAACTGGCTGATGAAGGTTGAATGGCAATGTCTGAACATCATATAGACTTTATATTCACAATCACAGAGAAATCATGAAAAGAAAAAAAAATTATGCTGAAATGTTTTTTTTTTTCAATCTCCTAAAGTTGTTAAATTGGCTTTAACTTGTGCTTCTTGAAGGAATTCAATATTTTGTTTTAACTGTAAGAAAATAATTACTTGGATTTCTTTAATCAATTTGCATTAGATGGAATGGAACCGGACTAAATCGAACTGGATTGTTCCATATTTGAATGAATGGTTAATGAATCAGATCATTACATTTGAATTGAGATTTTAATTAAATTGTCTTGTTAAGGAGAGATTCACTCCCCTTCTTCTACTTCTTCCTCTGCTTCACAGGTCAGCTGTTTGTTCTCCCTGCAGCCTGACTCCGGCCGACTGTCTGCAGAACGTGGTGTCCTGGAGTGGTTCATCAGTTTGGTCAGTTCACCCTGCGCTCTTTCCTCTCCTTTCTCTCCCTCCCAACCTCGTTCCCTCACTTCCTCATTCTCATACTACCCGGCACTTGAAAGAAAAACAGAGAATCCCGGCTTCATGGCTTAGAAAATGAGCTCTGCCTCTCAGCTGCAGACCGAGAGGCGAGGGGAGTGGAGGGACAAGGAGAGAGAGGAAAAAGGAAGGAATGAGAAGGAGAGCAGAGAAGCAGCGACACACTTGCATCTTTTGTGGCAGCGTCCTGCAAGCGAGAGGCAAATGAGAAGTGGGAGAGGGACAGAGAGAGTGAGAGAAGAGAAAGCAAGAGAGGGGAGATGTCTGACTGCCGTGTCCTTGAGAACTGCACTGCAACTCTTTGAAGAGGGCCGGGAGACAGTGTGAGTAACGTGCACCTCAGCGGGACATGTGTGTTTGTGTTGTATGGTTGTACATGTGCAGTACTGTTTGTTTGTGTGTGTAACCTGCTGCTTGCTCAGTGACCTGCCAAGCTTACAGTGAAGGGGGTTTGGCTGCCGATCTTCTTTGCTATTGTGTGCCTGCCTAAGTGTTGTTGACAGGGGATTATGGCGAATACAAAACGCCGTATGGACCAAAGAACCACAGTGCCAAACTTCATAGACAAACGCATGCATGCATGAAGCTCCATGCTGAGAGCCCTGTGTGAATGGACTCTATGTGTGTGTGTTTGTTTATGTGGGCGTGTCCACATTATCATGCATACGTATTTTGTAAGTTGTATATAACATGAAACACTTGTATTTTGTTGGTGCATAAGTAAAGAGCTCTTATTTTTCCTAAACTGGTACATCGTGCCTTCGCTCTGAAACCACCTGTAACAAGCACAGAAAGTCCATAGTGAGTCAGAATTAGAACTTTGACTCAGACCTTTAACTTTTTACAACCTGCCACTGAGTTGTTGGGTCAATGACTGGAAGGTTTAAAACTATCGCACTTGAGAAAGTTCTGATCAGCCTGAAAAATTGAGTACTCACTGATGGTTTAATGGTCTTAAGACTCAGTTGATATTTTTTGATAATAGTGTCTTCCTACCAAACAGATTTGTATGCAGCTGCTGGACTTTGTTGCTTAGGGGGAATGTTATGTTCAAATAGACTATGAGGTCTCCAGATCAGTGCCAAGCTGTGTGACCCATTGAACTATTTGTAACTAATCATAGGCCACAAGCCACACAGCATGCCATGCAACCCAATTGGGCTACGCTCATCAAAATATAACGACAGTCAACGTATCTCTCGAGTCATGAGTTGTTGAGATTAACGACATTGCTGTAGAAGTGTGCCATTTCATGGAACTAAGTATCAAGAGGATGACATCGTGAACTTGGCTGGCAGGTAAACCGCTCCCCTCTCACATTTGCTGTGAAGAAGAACCAGGGGAAATGCATTTGATATTCTTAGTAGGGTATCATCATACCCTAATCTAAAAATGCCCTGGTTGCATCATGTCTTATGTAGCAATGTGGATATCACATGTCCAGTTTCATCTACAGTGTTTGATCATTTGTACGGAGACAAGTGTGACAAGGATCATACTCTTATGGCTATATTTAGATATTAAATTTAAGCATACTAAGTGCATATAGAAGGCATACCAGAGTATACATATCGTATATCGCGTATCACAAGATTCATGTTTCCAGTAGACTTCAGTGTTCTATCATAAATTTAATTGATTATTTGAACCCCCTGTACCTTTAAAGGAAACTCTGGCAGGACCATAAATATTGATATAAACTAGTTTTACATCTAACTATCAAATAATCTGTAATAACCATTAACATCGTGACATTTGACTGTCGCGACTGCCGCTGTCTGTCTTTAATCATTACTTATTCACAACCATTTTACCTTGTCTTAGAGCATCATTTGCCAGTTCAATACTAAAGCATGGACAACAATATCAAATATATCACAATCTTAAAGTGATATAGTATTATTTATTTGGCAAATAATACAATGAATGTTGGTTCAAACGGTAGTAATCGATCATAGTACAGAAATTATGTTTTTATGTTATTGCACTGTCGTCTAATTATGATGTGGTAACAAAAATACGGCTCTGAGGAAACTCGATTTACCCCATAGCCATCTCAAACAATATATATTTTTAAGCAAACTATAAAAATACAAGTTGACAGGGTACTTACATAAAACTGCTACTAAAACTATGATGAATAGTCCTCATGAGTACCATTTCTGCCAGACATGAATAGCTTATTTGTCTGAAATGTATTTGACGAACAATTACATTTGTTCAAGACATTTCTTCAAATGCTGCTCGAAGAACATGAATGTATATCATTCTGTAATGCATCACAGTACTTGGTAAAATGTGTCTTCACTGCATGATTCTCATCATAATTAATGCTGATAGAATCAATGAGCTGAGAGGAGTAACAGGCAGAGTTGATGATGTTCACAGTATATATATTTAGACTTAAGAGACTGTCCCCAGGGTGAGCATGTAAGCGTGTAGTATGTAGTGAGATTGTGTGAGCATGGTGTGCAAATGCTTGTGCATGGGCAAGCAACTTGTTTGTGTGTGGCGCACAGTGTTTTAGGCTGTTCCAGCAAACCAATTTAGGTCAGCCGCTCAATAATTAAAGCATGTCACTGGTCAGTGAACGAGCTGGGTTGGTCTATCAGAGAGACCGATGTCAGATCAGAGAGTAAGAGAGTTAGTGTGACTGTTAATAGAAATTGAGAATCGTAGGCTAAGGAGAGACGGAGCCTGGACTGAAAGTGAGAAGGATAAAAAGTTTCTAGATTGAGAGTACAATGTTTTCCATTCATCTGAGCTTTCATAAAACATGCTCAAGTCTACACTTTTGAGATGCTGCTGGTCAGTCTCGTATGTGTCCTGCTGTTTATGTCCCAATTTTTTATATGCTGCACTGTTAATCTGACAAGAGGGTCCCAGCTGAATATGTTTTCTCTAACCCCCCTTCAGTATCTGAAGACAGCCAACACCTTACAGCAGTTACGTGAGTTGAAGAATGACAGGTAAGAAGAGAAGAGTTTTTGAGCTCACACCTCTTATCTGCCTTTCTGGGTAAATAAGCATCACATAAACTAGTAACAACATTTTGTTGTAGGCTAATGTACGACCCATTTGAAAGCAAGTTTTATCAGACGGGTTGTGGTAGAGGTAATGTTTGATCAAATTGTGAATATTGATTCCTCTTCTTAATTTTTTTGAAATGTGTTTCAGATTTGATATTATGAAACAACCACAAAGCACACAAGATTATTTTGCATACGCTTCTTTCCTGGTCTGTACAATATAGTAGTAAAGTAGTATTTAAAAGATAAGAACTTGTTAGTCATTTGTTGTTATTTAACCTAAAATGATAATTGAAAAATGCTTATTATCTTTTATCAAAGTATTTGACTATTTTTCTGAGGTCAAGCATTGGCACAGTGGTTCACATCCTGGGTGAAATGCTCCAAGGTGCTGAGTCTGCAGCTGTTTGAGTTATGGCTTCAGGAAGTGTTAAATAGACTCAAAGTTGTTCTCCCCAGCAGTAATATCAACTGTCTGTGGGAAGCCAAGGACATATCTTTCTAACGCTGTGTTTTAAAAAAAAATCACATTTGATTGGCCTGATAACTATTAGTGTCTAGACCTTGGTCGCTGAGTCTTGGAACCAACACAGTTTGGGTCATGAGTGCTACCTTACCATAGCTTATCTTTCATTTTTCATTTTGATTCCTCTACTTGACATCCATAAATCATTATTTTCCACCATTTTTCTGTCAGTCATTGTTAAAAGTTAGGCTTAGGTTTGTATCTTCATGGTACCCAGACTACTTACAATTACTCTGAAAGTTTGTATATGGTCTGCAAGATGTTATATGATTGTAAATGTGTGGCGGATGTGAGCTTCTTTTTTTTTTTTAAAATCCGGAAGCCTTTCTGGGTGAGTGAGTTCCTATTAATACTATATGCAGCGGTCGCTGCCTGCCACCAAGATTGTTCAGACACACACACACACACACACACACACACACACACACACACACACACACACACACACACACACACACACACACACACACACACACACACACACACACACACACACCCACCCACCACAAACACCGTACACACATACGCACAAAGCGAGACTGGTAACCAGAGACTTGAGGCTTCTAAAACACCACAGACGGCAGTCCACATCAGACCCTAATGATGTTAAAACGGACAGTATGTAGTTTGGGACATTACAGCAAAGACTGATTGACAAAATGTTGAGGCTTGTTAGGAATTATAAGAGTTCTTTTTTTCTTGCTGTCTTTTCTTCCTTCCTACCTTTCCTTCCACTATGGAGCATGTGTACTAAAATCTGGAAACTGGAGCCATGGTTATTTCAATTTTGATTAATTTCCTTCCATCTTTTTCCAATGTGTTTGCTTGGACGGTTGAACCTTTTCACCATCCTTGGGAAACCTCGTCAGAATAATTTCCTTAACTTTAGATTAATATGCTCGTCCTCTGTCTGCGTGGATCCCTCTTTACATCTTTAGCATCCTCAGTTTCTTCTTCCCCTCAACCTTTTCTTTCAAGATGTTGAGACTGTCCACCGATGTCTCTGTTCTGTATAAGCTTTTTGTATTTACTGCTAATCCTTTTTATGCTTCTCCCAGCCAGAAGCCCCAGTGAGATCCTGTAGATTTAGCCAGAGGTTGATCTCGTGATTAGTATTCCGCTGTCAGAATACATCAGTCAACTTTTGGAGGCCCCTCTCAATCCTCACACTCCTATGACCATTTCCCCATTAAACTCTCAATGTATACTTCTTTAATGTAGTGTGTGTGTGTTCGGTGTGTGTGTTCGGTGTGTGTGTTCGGTGTGTGTGTTCGGTGTGTGTGTATGTGCATGCGCATACCCATCACAATGTATATAGCCACATGGTCCTGAAGAGAGAGCTATGTATGCATTAATGTAGGTACACACCCACCCTCCTCCTGATTTCTCAGGAAGTCACCCTCCATCATCTTAAATGACATGAAAAGAGCTGAAGACAGATATATGCATGAATTAATTGGCTTGAATAGGAGTATTTAGAAGCTTAATCCATGGGGATTAACGCAAGCAGCCCTCTCCGGATTTAAGCTTCTGTGCGTTCTCAGCAGAGGATTGTTTCATTTCACTCCCTCCACTCACCCCTCTCCCTCCTCACATGCCACCACCTTTAGTTTTATATCATTGAGCCTCTAAAAGGCTATCAAGTGTAGGATTAGCAATATAAAATACCACTAGAAGGCTAATTGCCTTAAAAGAATTCAAATAAAACACAATGATGGTTTGCATTATAACATGGTTTGCCAGTTGTGCTATTCTGCTCACTTCATAAAAAGATACTGCTGTTGTTAGAGGATTACAAACGATGGTAGTCATTTTAACCTTAAAGAACATTAACACATAGGTGTTAATACGTTATCCAACCACAACACTGTACAAATCACTGCTGAGTGTGTTTAAAGCAACAACCAATGATTTAGATATAATTTTCTAATTCTTATGACGTTCACATAGTTTTTACTGACGAATAAAGGCTGACTCATGCTGAATAGAAACAACTTCAGATTAGTGCAGTCAGCAATAATTGTGATGAGATTAAGGTCTGAAAATAACGCATACACTTTTTTTCATCACAGTGATTGCATGCAATTTTGTCACTTTAGGTACACCGTAGCTAAACCAATTCACAGACAGCAGTCTCCTTGTAGGCCTAGCGATTGAAAAATGGCGACACCTCTCCCATCAATGACTCATTTCACTTTAAAAAACTCCCAGACAGCTTAATGACGAGTTAAATGTAATATCCATCTTGATACATCAAACATTTCACTTTTTTTACCATCCTCTTTAGTTGTTTACGTTAGCCTTTCAATTGAAAACAAGTTAATTTTCTCTGTGGTTAAATTAATGTTGTTGATTGTTTAATAAAATTTGGTTTTAATTGAAACAGAAGGAAGTAGGTTCATGTTAAGACGGTACAAAATAAGAGCCAAAAAACTTTTTAAATAAATAATGGAAAATTCAAATGTGATTCAAAATGCTATTAATTGTGATACACTTTTGAATTTCTGCTTTTAATCAAGATTGAAAACTCTGGTTGATTCTTAATAAATGCATTTGTGGCGATGTGTTATTGCTCTTTGTAGTGCAGTTGGAAGAAGTGAAAACCCCTTATACTTGTAAGTTGTACTAAAGTCTGTCAGGCCAATATATTCAGTTCTTCAAGTGAATCAAGCTCCAAAAAACACAGAATCCTTCATTTACAGAGTACACTGAGTTTGGATGTGTTTATCAAGAGTATTTTCTTGTCTTGTCCTTCTTAAGATCTTTTTTGATCTATTGTACTGACGATTATTAAAGGTTTTGTCACAAATTCTTAATATGACATTTGGTAATTGTTTAAACAAACATATGTGGTCTTTGATAAGGTGAGGTGAGGGCGATAATGCTTTATACAGAAAGACTTTTTGCACTCGACTCTGCTCTCTTTGCACTTTCTCTATAATTTTCCCTCTTTTAATTCTCATCTGTATCCTTTATATCCCTCTCTCCATCTCTCACTGCCTCTGTCTCTCTCTCTCTCACCACCTCTTCTCTCTTCTCCTACTCTCATCTTTTCCATACCATCCTCCACTGTCTTCGTTTTTTCATCCCTCTGCCTCTCCCCTCTCCCTTCTTTCATTTATAGGCTTTGCAGTGCAAGTCTATGAGATACTGAGCAGATCAATGCCTATAGATTGGCTCATTGGAAGCCATTAGTTATGGGTTTTTATAAAGCTAGTCATTATTGTGCTTAATCTTGCAGAAAATTAAATTTAGAGTTGTGTACAGTCTTTTGGTTAAAAGTTGTTGATTCCCCCCCCCCCCCTCTCACTCACTTACCAGCTGCTGTTTTTCTCGCCTTTTTTTGCATTCATTACTGTGTGTGTGTGTGTGTGTGTGTGTGTGTGTGTGTGCATTTGTTCACATGTTTAAGAAGCTAAAATTAATGACAACCTGCTGAAACGACGCACACACACATATACACACAGAGGTGCATTGGTGTCACTGTTAATAAACCATCATGCATCCTAGTCATGCCAAAAAACCCTTCAAGAAAACTGCCCATACAACAACATGGCTTGGCCACAGTACTGCACACGTACAGCACTTTTTTTCATCAGGGCTGGCAAATTTCTCCATTGTCAGAGCCTCTGTATTCAGTGGCTTTAATAACTTTAAAGTGATGGTGACATTTCCCCCCCCTGCCACTTTACTTTTGTTTTTGAAAGAGTGCTGCTACTTCGTCCAGGTTCAGCTTTCATTTTCAGAATTGGTCATGAACTCTTCGACCCCGGACTCACCCTCCTCTCGCTATTCTGTTTCCATTTTCTTTACAGAATATCCCACAACCAATTACTTATCATCCTCTTTATACTTTCTTAATCTTCCACTTTGCACAGTCTTCACCCATAGCCCCCAAAAACAACGGACACTAATCCAAACGCTATAAACACTACATATGATGCTTGCATTGGATTGCTGTTTTCAGTTTGTCTATGTATATTGTATCTATCACTATCAAATAAACCATAAAATAAAAAAATCAGGCCTTCATCATACAGTTTATCCTTTTAATATTATTAAGATCAAGATAACTATTTATTCTTTCAACCCCAACTGGTTACTTCCTTTTCACACCTTCTCACACCTTTCTCCTTCCTCCTCCAATTTTCCATCGTTTTCACGTCAAACACCATTCTTTTAACCCTCTCCTGCGTCCCATCTCCATCTCTCAGTGTTTTCCTACCTGCTCTTGCTCCCACTTCCTCCACTCCTCACTTTTACCTACCTACTTCTCCGTTTGCCTCCTTGTCTTATTCCTTCCATTTCTTTCTGACACTTCTCTTCTCTACTTTCCTTCTGTCATCTGTCCTCAACATCCCTCCCGTCTCCCCTCTTCTCCCTCATTCTCCGTCCCTCATCCTCGTCTCTCCTGAATCCTTCTTCGCTCCCCCACACCCACATCCTCTCTAACTAAACAATAGATGCCTTGAGCTCTGAAAGATCACATCCAATCCCACCCCAACACCATCAACACTAACTACCCTCCTCCTCTCCCACCCCATGATGATATGCATAGTAGGGCACAAGCCTTCTTTTGTTTAGCTTAGCGCAAATGAAAATTGCTAATCAATTTTTACCCCCTCTTATTTCATGGCGTGTAGTTCCTGCCCCTCCCCTGCCAGCTGTCATTGTGTGGTTGTGGCGCAGGGCTGAAAGCTTCATTAGCAGGAGGACAGCATGTTTTGCCCCTCAGCACTGTATTCATGGAATTACTAAAGATAGATAGGACATTGCCTGGTGTTAGATAGTTTGATAGAATTAACGCAAATAGATACTTCCCTTTGTCTCGTGATCATGTCTTTTTTTGTCAAAAGCATTGCATAGCAAAATGTTAATCATGCTTGATAATTATAACCAATTATTTCTGAAAAATCACATGAATCAAGATATGTGGGTAAGTAATCCTGGTTTTTGAACACCAGCAAGTGCACATTATCGGACCTAACAACTAAATTGCCAAAAAAATCACAAATCCTGTGTTGAGGAGTGGTCCCCATTAATCTATCCATCTATAATCTGTTGCATCTGTGTCACACAAAGGAACCCTTAAGCTTGTAACCTACTTTGCAGTTTGTTCTTAACTATGTATTCGCTTATGTTTTTGTAAACTCTGTGTATGGTTTCACTGTTTTTCAAGCATTTAAGTCAAATTTGCTTTGAATGATTCTGACAATTTTACACTGCTAAAAGTCTTCCTGATGCAAACGATGCATTCTGGGCTCTACTTTTTGATTAAACTTGCATTGAGGCTTCTTCTCATACATCAGAAGCATGTTAGTTAACAACATGACCCCTCAACTTGATAATCTATACTGGCTTCATTCCAGCATTACAAATGTTCATCCAAGCATATCATGGGCAGCCAAATAGTGTGTTCGACGACCTAGATTTGTTATGGGCCTCATCTTAAGTTTTACTCATTTTATTTTTCCTAATGATGGTGATTGGCAACATTGACAGAGTCAGACAAAGGTCTCATTTTTCCCTTTTAAGGAAAAAAAAATATATATATTTATAAGAACTGAATTTCTTAATCTTTAAGCAGTGTGACATGTATAATGTAAGAGTTTGACACTAACATCTCATTCGGCCCAATACACCATAAATAATGGCATGTTTCCTGAATAATGATTCACAATAGGTTTCCATGTGAACACTCATTATTAGCACATAACTACTTAGAAGGAGGATTGACAACAAATAGGGCTTCCTGGCAGGTTCTGAGAAGCATTTCCTGCTGAGCTGATGTTTGCCATCTCAGCATAAGCATTAGGTTAGCTGAATGAAGCTAATGCAGGTACAGAGTGCACAGGTCAGAGGTCACACGAGGCTTGATCGAGGTAATGTGATGGCGAAAGAGAGAAGAGAGAGACAGAAAGGGACAGGACCGTATGTTCTCCATTGCAGTTCTGATACAGCACTGCTCTCCTCTTTCAATCTCTTAAACTACCAGACAGTGTATGTCTGTCAAATAAAAAGCTGTATCTTTTTCAATACACTTGTCTCTAGTACTACAGTAATGGCTTATGTCTCATGTACGGAGCTTTAAGTTAGCCGGTATATAACGGCTTTTGTCCGGCAGATGAAGATGTCAACAGCCAAAATGTCCTGCTGGGAAAAAGCCAAACAAATAATTCTGAATAACTGAATTATAAATGTTATGAATATTTGTTGATCAATTTTAGCATTGTTGCATTTTAGTTCGTCTATATGGCCTGAATTTTTAATTATAATGGCCAAATATGCCGTAAAAAAAGTCCAGTGTAAATTCTGACTGAGACGGAGGTCGTAGTTGCACTAGTTGCATGATCGTCTCTGGATTCTGATGCTGTCGGGTGCATGTTATCCCCCACTCTTTATTTTCCTGTCACTCTATATATGTCCTATACAATAAAGGCCTAAATGCCAGAAAAATAATGTTTAAATAATGTTTACGCGTGCGTGCATGCGTGCATGTGCTGGCAGCAAATTCAGAGCACCTTCTCACTGACCCATACGGTTAGTATTTTTCAAAGTTGCTTTTCTTGGTAGTGACTATTAAGTGTTTTTTTAAATTCAGGAATTCAGGAATACAGGAATCGTGTCCTGGTTTTGATAGCAGTAGACCTGGAAATTGTACCATGTGTGAGGGAAAGGATCATTTGACAATGATCCCACTTGACAATGATCCCACTTGTCACATTTCTAGACGCTTGATTCATTAATTTTGTAACAGAAGCATAAGAAATAAGAACTGACCAATTCCCAAACTTTTATTTACTAAGAATGAGAACAATAATCATAAAATTTCAAGTACAGTACCTTCATCACTTACAATCTTTCCCATGTATATTGTTCATATATTTTCATTAATTCAGATGAGATGAGGCATTCTTTCACGTCTTTTTCTTTTGATTGAGATTTTGCCTCAATTCTCAGTTTTCATTTATCAACACATCACAATATTGACTTCTCTTATGACTCTACCTCCCTCTGCCCTTTTCCCAGCCACATCTTGGTCTTGACCCTTCATGTCGGTGTCGGGATTTTCATCTCTAATTCTGTCTCTGCCTTGGCTTGTTGATCATACTTTTTCCATCTCGTTCTATGAATAGACCAAAGATCAGTTTGTCACCCTACTTTAAGGTGTCCAGTTGCCTCTTGGGTGCTATTAATAACACTGAATACAAATACATTGATACCCTGAATCTGGTGATAAGAAGGGATGAGTCCCTTAATTCAATCAGACCCCCCTTTAAATGTCTCTTGAACTGTAAAGGCTGTCTGTTTATGAATGTGTGTGGATAGCTATGGGTTAATCCAAGGCTCTGATGGTCACATGTGGCTATTTGCCTTCAAGGGGTATCCTGTACCAGCCTGTATTTTCATTGAAACCAGATCTTACCCACCAATCACATGTATTGACTTAAAAGTACCAGAGTCAAGTACAGAACACAATAAATGGGTAGAATGGGTATTAAGAGTGAGTTCAACACGCATGATTTACATTTCCCTGTCAGAAGTGTGCCATTAAATTAAATTAAATAATATTCAGCATAGATTTTTTCCTGGAGATTTAAAATGTTGCATTTAATGCACATTTTGTTTAAACTTCCAGAAAATGTCCTCTAGATTATTAACTTTTCAGGGTCATTATGATATAACATTTCTACCAACCTTTAACATTGCTTTAGCACATTACCACAGAGCCATCTCAGGCGTACTGAAGGACACTTCATGAGAAGGTGCATGAGATGGTATGACACTACTAAGAAGGATCAGACCTTTTCCATAAAGCTTTACACAACACATGACTGTTTCCACAAGTTGTAATGGAGCTAGGTCTTTAGTTATTGATTGTCTCTTATATGAGCTCTGGATGTCATTGTGGATTGAGAACAGGAAGGGAAAAGAAGAGTAAAATGGAAGTTCTTTGACAAAATAAGATACTTAATAGTGGAGGTGGGAAAAAATCAATTTAAGTAAAAATCAAGATTCTTATCTTCTGAGATTTTAAATAGAGTCATAACTTCCAAATTTTTTTTTTTTTTCTGCCAGTCAGTCACTCCCTGTTAATTGCTAATGCTAGCTCTTAAACTCAGTAGAATGGAGCAGCAAGAAATTTAGCCAGTCTCACAGATGACTGAAGTAGATCCTGAAGTATGTACTAATTAAAAAAAATAGACTAACATTCTACGTGCCATTGCACACTTTTTGGCATTTACAGTGTCTGTTTTTGGCCACTTTTAGTCTAAAAGTGGCTCTAGAGAGCTATTTCCACAGAGAGAAACTAAAGATGTTTAAGCAAAGCTGTATCTCAATATCTCACACTCAGCATTTGCAAGTGAGAATGTGAGTATGTTTGTGTGTGTGTTTAAGAGGCAGAGAAAGGTGCTGCAGTGTGTTTGAGCCTAGTGGAAAAGCAGGAAGGGTTGCTAATCCGCGTGGCTGGCCGAGCAGAAAGGCCATTCATATTTATAGCTGACTGAATCACATTCTGTCATACAGATGTCCAATACTGTGACCAGGGAAAAGAATAACTCCAGAAATAGATGGATGTATGGATCAAAAGGAAAAGTCAGTCCAGAGTTGTATTTATATCTGTTTTTTGATACAGGTGGCCCCTTTACTAAAAAAAAACCCTCCACAAATATCATCAATCATCTAAAACTGACATGAAAGTCTGCAAAGTAACTCATCAGATGTCTCTAGTTATGAAGCAAATGACTGACAGTGGGCCATGTTAAGTCTAAAGTTCTCCAAATGTCTAAGGAGGCTGTGTTATTTACATGGTGCTACCATGGGTCACCACCCAGCCTCAGATCGGTGTTATATTAAGCCTGCTACATCACAGTCATCCAGAGGTACGACAGGAATAACTAGCACTGGACAGCAATAGAGGGTCTAAAAGTAAACGTCTGTGAGAGGTTATATATAGTGTCCTGAGGCACATACTGTCGTACACATGCCCAAATGTAACCATCAGAAATCCTGCGAGAAGAAAAAGGAAAAATAAAGACAGGAAAATACTTTTTTTTTTCAGTGCGACACCACTTAATTAACTAAAGCATTGATTGACATGTGCTACTGTGGTGTTTACCCTAAAATTTATTTGGAGCCCACCCCCCCACAACACTACTTTTCGACCGTTCAAAAGAAACACAAAAAATCTCCTATGAATTCACAAAATGTATGTGCACTCTTTTATTTCAGCAGAGCATGACCGTCTTTTATGCGTTTAGCTGTTATAAGCAACGTCTCTGCTCTAGTTGTGGGAAGGATTGAATTAATCCATGTTCCTTTTGGATCTCCCCCAACGGTTCGGGCTGCATGTGATCAGCGGATCAATGGAGAATTTATCATCATAGTGTAAAATATATGTAGGCTACTGCTGCTAACCCCTCCATTGCCTCCTTAACATGGTGGAGGAGTTTGCGTGTCCCTGTGAACTCAGAAGCTGTGTTGTCAGGGTCGTTACCCCCTGGAGGGGTCTCCCACAGCCCCTGGAGCCAGACCTGGGGGGAGAGCTTGAAGGCAAGTGTCTGGTGGCTGGTCTTACCTATGTGGGGTCCAGTCAGGTTCAGGCTGAAAGCACTAATTGGAGCTGCCACCCTGTAGACTCAGGTGCTAAGGCGGGAGGCAGGTGTGAGAGGGGAACTGGTCATGCCAATCCCTGGAAGCACAGATCAGTTCACGGGACATGGAACGTAACCTCTCTGGCAGGGAAGGAGCCAGAGCTACTGCAGGAGGTAGAGTGCTACCAGCTAGAGTTGGGCTCACCTCAACACACAGCAATGGTTCTGGAACCCAACTCCTGTTCTGGGGCTGGACCGTTTCCTTTTCTGGAGGTGCCCAGGGTGAGAGGCGCCAGGCAGGTGTGGGGATACTCACAAAACCCCAGCTGAGGGCTGCTGTGTTGGAGGTTTCCCATTTTTAAAAAGGGGGGCCGTAGGTAGTGCTCCAATTATTAGGGGTATCACACAATGCTTAGCCTCCCAGAGAAAGTCTAATTTAGGAAGCTAGAAAGGCGGTCTGAACAGTTGTTGAACCCCGGATACAGGAGGAACAATGCGGACTCCGTCTTGGCTGTGGGACATTGGACCAGCAGTTTGACCTTGCAGAGCTTCTTTGGGAGGCATGGCAGTTTGTTCATCTGTTTTACATGTGTTTTGTGAACTATAAGGCTTATGACCTTGTCTCTCGGGGGGTCATGTGGGGTGTTGGGCCATTGCTAGGAGCCATCCAGTCCCTGTATGACCAAAGAAGAAGCTATGTCCGCATCCTCAGTCTGTGACTTTCATGGATGCTATCTCAAGGCGCAGCCGGGGGGAGAGGAGTGTCTCCAACTTAGGGGCCTCAAAATCTCATCTCTGCTTTTTGTATGTAATGTGGTTTTGTTTGCATCTTCATGTTGGACCTCCACCAGGCATTGAACGGTTTGCAGCCAAGTGCGAAGTGGCTGGGATAAGGGTCAGCACCTCCAAGTCAGAGGCCAAGGTTCCTTCTATGCAGGAAAAAAATTGTGGATTGCTTCCTTCAGGTGGGGAGTGAGTCTTTGTCCCATGTGAAGGAATTTGAGTATCTCTGCCCTCACTAGTGAGGGTAGGATGGTCTGTGAGATTGACAGGTGGATTGGCTCAGTGTCTGCAGTAATGCCGGCATTGTACCGAACCGTTGGGGTAGTGGTGTGCGATATAACGATCTTAGATCGTGAAAGGATTTTAACATGCTGACGATCTCCCAAAGCAGGGAGATCGTAGAACCGGGCTAATGTGTTTATTCTATCATGCTGCAGTTTATGCTCCGACACAGACGCCTCTCCCCCCCTTCTGCTCCGCCGCGGTGAAAACAAAAACGAAACAAAAACAACTCCATCCCTGTTATATGTAACTGTTCTGATATTTTTCCATACCGATACGGCGTGATCAACATTTAACTTATCTGCATAGTTTGCACAGAGATTACATCTCGGCTAGCGACAGAAGAAACCGTTTAACAGAGAGACTTTAACAGTCAGAGACAGACAGGGAGGAGCTCAGACAGTCAGTGATGGGCGATATAACCCCGGTGTTTAAAATGTTGCTGTCTGTGTTTTCTGCTCTCTCTCAGTTTTTAAAAGTTACTATCAAGCCTCTCCACCCGAAGCTCACCTGTTGTGATAACTGAACCTATAGGGATTACACTAAACGATGTTACAAAGCAGCAGGCAGGTGAGAGTGAGTAACCATGGTGACTGACTGTCTGTCAATCAACAATGCCCCGCCCCCTCTATGAATGAAACTCTTCTGTCAGTAAAACTTACTTTGATCATGTGTCACAGAATGAACACATTCTGTATTATGATTGATTATATACAAACTAAACTAAAGTTAGTCCAATGATGTCATAAAAAACAACGAAGGCTGCAGGTATATGAAGCTCCAGCTGGAGGAACTCTGCAGGGCTAAAATAGAACAGAAACACAAGAACTTGAAGTCTACATGTTTTTAAATGAATGCATCACTGCGTGAAAATGTTCCTGATGAACATAAAAAGAGGACACATAACTAAATCATAATTTCAAAGTGGTGAGGAAAACCTTCAAATTGTTCATAAATAATGATCAAATTGAGGGAAAGATGTTTCTGGTGCCAAAAATATTGTGGGTGAGAGACCTCCAGACCTCCTACAAAGCGGCCAAAGGTAGTTTCCTCAAGGGGGTAGCTGGCCTCAGCCTTAGAGATAAGTAGAGGAGCTCAGACATTAGGGGGGAGCTGGGAGTACAGCTACTACTCCTTCTTGTCGAAAGGAGTCAGTTGTGGTGGTTTGGGCATTGGATTAGGATGACTCCTTGACGCCTCCCTTTGGAGGTTTTCTGGGCCCGGGAAACTGGGAAGAGTACCTGAGGTAGACCCAGAGTTCGCTGGAGGGATTTTATACCCCTCCAGATCTTGTACATTACAACAGTGAAAAAGCACAATTTCCTTAAAAGGTAGAAAAGATATGTATCCATCATCATTTAATTTGGGGAGAAACTAATGCAGCCCACACCTAAGTTTTAAGATTTGTACATATCCATAAGATTCCCAAGTTCCAGGGTCATGCTTAAACACAATACTCTGAGAAGCTTTAATATGACTAAAGTGAAACTGTATCAAACAATCCTATTCAAAGAAAACAACAAAATGTCATTGTATTGTATTTTAAAGATAACAGATGTCATTAAGATTATAACATGATGTAAATGTGTGGATGAAATCATTAAGCTGAATGTTTATGTAGGACTTGATGTGCTAACAATACCCTCGAGAAACAATAAACATTGAATCTCTATTTTATCTAACCATGTTTGTCAAAGTTAATTTGTGTGATTGTCATTAGTGCAGTAACGTCTCATGATAAAAGCCGGTAAAACATAGAGCATGGTTATGAGCTGACATTTATCGCATTGTATTGGAAAAATAGAATTTACATCAATAAAAAGCAGTGAATCAATTGGTTCAAGTTTATAAAAGCTAACACTACTCAAGAGAAATACTCACATATTCATTCAGTTTGTATTTATCTATAAGAAGTTTGGAAAAAAGGAATGACACATTCACACATAAACAGCTGCACTCCCAGTATTGTATTCAAAGAACACACACATAAGGACACACAGATAAGTGCAGATAGTTCATGCAGCACAATAATACAGTATACGCACGCACGCATGCACTAAGGCAAGACACAAACACTATCTCTGCAGTGTGTTGTATTGTGTGTTTGTCGGTCCCCTCTCCCTTGAGTGCTCTCACCTCCCTGCTCATCTCAACCTTTCCACCCCTGCACATTCCCCTCCTGACTGAAACTAGGTCTCACTCTTCTTCCTTTCTTCCATTCCTCTGCCTCTCACTCTTGTTTTCTCCTTTTCTTTTTGTCATAAAGATATTCTCTCTCTGCCACTGTATTGAGATACCCCCCCCCCCCCCCTTGAAGCACCCCAAGTGACCCTGTCCATGACCACTGACCTCAGGGGTAAATGCAAGGTCCCACCCCACCAGGAAATAAAGACATTAGATTCCTCCCGCTGTCTGACCCCGCTCACCTCCCTTGTCTTCCCTCACCCTGTCCACTGTATCCCTCTCTCCCTAAATCCCCTTTGTACCTCCTCCTGTTCTCTTTTCTTTTTTCTCCCCTCAGCCAAATATCTCAACACTTACAAACACTTTCATTGTGCCCCCTCCTGTCCTCCTCATGTACATCATGTTCTTCAAAACATAGATTCACTACATTTATTTGTCTTACCTCATATTATACAGCCTAGATTATACAAGACTAGACATGCACCTCATTTAGGTCAAACACTTAATCTATTCTTAACACGTTTTATAAATGTAGATTTGTAGAAGAAAAAAAGAATAAATCAAACCCTTACATTGACTTGGCTAAAACACACGTCTTTTTCTGCTACTTGTCATTAACCTCATCGACATATTCACGGTATTTAAGTTGTCAATTACTGAGGCATATAGAAAAAAACAAAATTTTAAACTAATCCACGGATGGGTTTGTTTATCTCTGTTCTCTAAAGACTTTTTTTTTAAATAGTAAAACAAGATTATTAGTTTTCCCCTGAGAGAAACCCTCGCTGTCCATATCGTCTATATCAATCCTCTGCTGAAACTCCTCTGTACTGAAGCTGAGCTGAAAATTGGATTTCATGTCAAATGTCTCATTATCCTCTTTATCAGCAGATGCTTTGATTGAATAATGGTCTTGGGTGTTATCATTTGTCTTGAATAGCTTAAGCAATGACTGATCTGTCTCCAAAAAAATCTTACAAGAGAGATTAGGGCCTCAGTTTTCTGACTTCCAACTTGAGAAATAACTTGTTCTTGTCTCCAGATCTAGACTGAACTGTTCAAGATAATAGGACTCACTTATATGAATACAGTATTGAAAATGGATCTCAGCTCTAATGTCTCTCTCTGGCTAGCCTTCAGCCGACAATCAACAAACTCAAAATGAGTTGGGAAAAGAGGCTGGAATACTCCTGTGAAAAACACTTCGAAAAGAAAAAAGTGTTTGCATATAGTTTTGTGATGTGGATTGTCTTTTGTGTGTGGTGTTGGGGGGTATATATTATGTATCTTAGCTCTCATGGTTTCGTGCTACTTTGCATGTGTGTCTGCATCATTAGTGTGTTGGTCTTTATCCACAGAGTACAAAAAAAAAAAGTGTTCCCCTGAGATTGCTGGTCTTCTCTTCCTCATTCCCTTGTTCCTGAGAGAAGGAGAGAGAGAGAAAAACATTTGTCTGGTGCACTTGTTCGAAGCAGTAACACAAGTCAAGCATGTCACCCGCGTGTAGTGCTTTGCTTTATGCATATTCATAACTTTATCCCATCTCAGAAGATAGAGCACAAACAGACAGGAAACAGAGTTAGAGAAAAGAATAAAATATTTACTTTTGCTATGGCATAAAAGAAAGAAAATGCTGAGAACTGAGTGAAAAGTATAAAGAAGTAAAAAAAAGTATTTTAATCTTCTGCATTTATAAAACAGTTTTGGCCTGATAGCTAATGTAGTAAAAGTGCATAGGCCTGCACACCTTCCATTCACCATGGCGTGAACTGGAGTTAGTTTATTTCTCGTCTCGTGCGTTGTCCTCTTTCTCTTTATATATATGTGAAGGCACAGCCACTCCTCTGGAATGTAATCTGCAAAACATTTTTAATCAAAGATCCAATATTTTCTTGGTTAAGTAACAGCTCCTCAGGTTAAAACACTGGTGAGATATGCCAGTTTTTGCCAGAATATTGCAGTCCGTTGCAATTATGGTCTTGCCAAGTGTTATCTCTACATATATCCTTAACTACTTTGCATCTTCAGATATTAACAATAGCTAGCTGCGATAAAAGGCCAACACTTAAAAACAAAAAGCTCAAATATTAGCAACGAGGACACCTACCGTTAGCTAAATTACTCGTAGACCGAACTTGCACCCTGTACCGACATATGATCATAGAATATTGAACATGAAGTCTAACTCTGCAGGGAAAAATATAAAGTTGTTATTAAAAACTTGATGGGCCTTAGTCTTTACAATGCTGAGTGTGTTTCAAATACAACCCTCCATTATTCTTTAATTGAGGATAATGTATGCTTTCTGTCTTTTTGTCTTACTGAATAATATTTTGTTAGGTTTCTTTGACATTTTCGGTTATGAATGAGTTTTTATTATTTTTATGGTGCCTCCTCATGGTTGTCTAAACATACATTGTGCAGTTTATGATGCCCTAATATTGCTTGAATAATAATGTGCCTCATTCACCTGAATCCAGCTATTTTCTGTTATAGTCAGAGCTTGTTTTTTTTTTTTATGCATGCTGTCCTGTCAGACACTCAGCACCATGGACAGGGCCTGAATGTGGTCGGTGACTGTAGTCAGTGCAGTGGTCTCTTACTTTCTTAGGCCTTGTCTTTCATAATTATTAGCTTTAATAGCACACTAAGTAATAATATATGTGGGAAACTGAGAATGTGTCTGGGTCATGTGCAAGTCATGTGTTGAATACATATTGACATGTTTAGATGTTGATATTGAAACTTTTTTGCTTTTCATCTAGACTTAGATAATCATCTGTAGCTGAGCTTTGTTTGGTTAGTCATGCTTTCTGGCGGTGTTATACTGTGCCTATATAATATATTTACAAACAGTGAATACATAATGTCAGTACAGTACAGATGCATTGTGTGTGCAAGACTTAAAGAGAGACAAGGGGTATAGTGAGGTCAGGTTTGCGGTCAGGTTTGTCTCGCTGTGTGTTTGATTCAGTTTGGTTTTTGAACAGATGGGCCTACTGTGACCCACAGGCAAATACATGTAACTCCCTTCCTCTAAACACACAGACAACCACACATACACTTACAGATTTTAAGGTCCAAAACAAATGACAATAATGATCAGTGTTGTTGCTCTGGCAAACACGGGGCTGTTTTATGATATATAAGATCGCAGTTATAAACACTGCAGTATTGCATTGCTTTGTTCTTGATGTGTGTGTTATGAATATTTTGTAGACATCAATTGGCTGTAACAATTTTTGGCACCTGGTTAACCTTTGTTTGCCGCCAGGTATAGCACACAGACTAAATTGGACTGAAACGCAGTATTGTAGGCTTCTAAAATATATTTCTGTATGTAACACCAGTTAACTAGAGACTCTGTAATTTACTCCAAGGACGATAAACATAGTGGGGATCATGCTGAGGCAATTTGTGTGGACTGCAGACTCACACCAATAGTCTTTGGGATCCACAGGGGAAAACATAGTTCACACAATCACCATGGCGATTATCACTAAAGGTCGGCACAGGTCAGCTGGACGAGAAGGTGGGGAAGATAAAATGAAGACGAGGAGTCCTCAGTGAAGAGTGGATTTTGGGAGAGAAAGTGAGTAAAGCATGAGGAAAAAAAAGGATAGGTGGGTGGTAAAAAGTAAGATGGATGGAGTAACTACAATAATAGGACAGGCAGATCGGACATAATCATGGTTTAGAAGACGGAGAAGAGGGAGAGGACATGCATAGAATACAGAAAAGAAGATGTTAAATAGAAACGAAGAGAGAAGATCTGAGTTACCAAAAAAAAAAAGATTTTTGAGGTAAAGAAGGGAGGCAGGGGAAGAAAAGGGGTACATGGACGATAAGAAAAAGGAACGCATAATGATGGAAAGTAGAAAAGAGAAATTAATACGAGGGAGAGTCAAAACATTTTTTATAACTCATCTGATTTTATTTTATTAAGGAAAACGGCTATGCCCATATAAGGGTTGTGGCAGATTTGATTGACAGCTCTGCACGCTGCATCTGTCTGTCAGGTCAGGAGGCTAACAGCTTGATCCGTCTGATTTCTCCTCTTTTTTACTTCATTTGGAGAGTTTGTTTAACACATATCTGACAACATACATGGCTTGCTGTGCGGTTAACAGACCATCCAACAAGTTGATGCTTCAGTTTTTTCGGTAAGTGATATAGTAGTGTTATATTTACTGCTTACTCATGTGTCTGTATGTATTTTTACGGGGCTAGCTTGTTTAATGTTAGCTTGTAAACCAGTCGGCTAACTGTATATTTGGCCTCAGTGTAGCTCATTATTTACGGTCAATGGTTAAGCCGATCAAGACTCCCATTAATGCCAAAGATGCTAATGGCAACATAGCCAGCCAGGACGATTAAACTGGGGAAAAAGTAATTCTGAATTGTTAGAAATGTTTGTTGTTAAGATGTTTTTGTTGAAAATAATGAGTTTGTGTGATGTTAGAAGCTAAAGGTTCACCTCGGTGGTTAACCATAAACTGTTAATATGGTTATCTGACGTTATGATGAATGTTTTACTCTGCGTAAATGTCGACATTAAAAAACAAACTTTGTGTAGTAAGTAACATAAACTGAACTCAACTGAACCTAATATGCTGTGGAGGTTATAGAGGATGACATTAAAGTTACATGGTTGATGTAGTGTCTTAAGGTTTGTGCAAACTGTTACCAAATAAAAACAAATTCACTTTGTATGCGTTCAGGGAAATTTAATATGGTTATTAATATAGTTCTTAATCGTTACAGATGCCCTTACACAGAATATAGCAGTAGAAATATAAAACATAAATAACATATGGAATGAAAATAAGATATAAAGCAATAAGTACAAGAAATAGTTTGAAGAATACAGCCATGTACTGAGCTCATGTTAATAATAAATTAGTTACTGTATGTTCTGTACTAAAGCACAGAGAGTTGGGACCTGTTAATGATTTAAATAACTCAGGTTATATTTGTTTCATGTTAAGATGAAGTACTATCCACAATAAACTGCTTAATTTTTCCTCACACAAAATCTGAGACCATTTGATGTGGAATATCATTGTGCGAGTGAGAGAGCTGAAAACAGCATGATTACAATAATGTTTATCTTCTTAACTTTGAATAGATGTTGATTACCTGAATACTGTACCTTTGTTGTCTGGGTAGCACACTGTTGAATTTATAATGTGCTCTTACACACAGATGAATACAGAAAAATAGATGAGAACAAAACATTTATTTAATGAATAACTGATATTTTCTCTCTTTCCTTGCCATGCTGAAGACCCCGCACTAAAAGTCCATGTTCTCCTGGATCCATGTCACATGCTCGAGCTTCTTCAGAATGACTTTTCAACAGTTGAAGTTCTGCTGAGAGAAGATGGCCAGCAGATAAGACGGCAGTACATGAAGGAGCTCCACAGGCTTCAGGAGGAGGAGGAGGGTTTACACCTTGGAAGACTGTATTCATGCTTCAGCTGTTCAAATAAAACTAGATCTCCTCCAAACAACTTGCAATCAAACTATTTTCTTCCCATTTTAAAACCCTTTGTCCAGTTTAGATGAGAGAAGTTGATATTATGTGATCTAGATCAGGGAAGACTACATTTCTAAATCATCAAAACCACATTCAAAAAGCCTGTTTTTACAGCAGAGATTAACATGTTTACAGCTTGGTACAAAAAAAACAAATGGGTCTGATTAGCTCATGTCTCGATCGACACACACTGTACGTGGAGTGAATGTTTTAATGACTCATCCGTTTTGATTTGATGAAGGATAAGGATAAGGTTGACTGAAAGTAAGGGTTAGACAGCATTTCAAACATGGAGACCGCCATTGATGCAGGAACATGTGGGTGACATCACTCAGGCCATCCGGGGGAGACCTCCCTCGCAGCGAGTTATTGAAGAAGGGAAGCAACCGAAGTCCACCCCAGAAGAACCAACAGATGATGCAGATGTTGTTGAGGCTCAGGTTTCTTCCTCTGTCTCTGCAGCTCTCTGGGCACCTCGACGGACAAGTCACCAATAATCCACACTGTGTCTATAGGAGAAATACAAAGGTGTTCAATTAATGCCTCAGACAAGACAAAATGTACAGTTAACTACATGTGACAGCTCAGGCTGTTTTTTGTTATTAGTCACATCTGCAGGAATAATATTGAACAAGGTAGCTGCAACTTTTTGGTGTGCAGCTGACACTTGGCATTCGTCACTGACCACAGTCTCCATGACTTCGAGGAGTTCTATAGAAAACAAATATCTTATGATAAATACTAAATATTTATTTTTCAATTGTCATGTTCACCCACATCGCTGTTGACATCAGTAAATATAAGACACAGACATTCCTCTTTTTGTCAGAACAGTAACATGAACTGTATGCTTTGTAATACTGATTTCTTCTGGATGTCTCACATTTATTTACAGTCTATGGTCTAACAGTAGTTTTATCAACAACAACGAAATAAAAAAGACGCCAAAGCACTCGTCTTTTATTGTTTAAAACAGACTATCACGTGCAAAAAGCGCACATTGCTAGGTGACCGAAACAATAGTCAGGAAAATAGCTCAGAAAAGTAGTTTCTGACACATCACTATGTAGGCCCATATGTCCACTATTGACAAAAAAGCCCCGACTTTTCTTCTGCTTGAGACAAGCAGCAAAAAAAAGAAAAGAATGTTTGTTCATGAAATCATCAGAGCACGTCAGGTTGTGGGATAGTTTAGGCTCGCCCAGGAGCTGCAGTGCTAAAACTATTGCTCTACGAGCATGACACACATTACTGCTCTGTTTTAAACACACCTGGTACGCCCAAACAGTTGGAAATATCTTTCAAAACATGACTTTTTCTTGTAGATGTCCTGGTAGGTCTTTAAACTAGAGCTCAGGAAAGTGAGACACTGTTTGTTGTGATCTGAGCTACCCTCTTATTGGACGCGGGGAGGTGGCGTCGGGGAGCACTGCACAAAAGAGCGGCAAACGGGACCCTCCGCTCAACTCGGCAGCATGGAGATGCGCGCTTGTGTGTAGCAACACAATACACAATGAATAGGCTTGACAGGGGCCTTTCCCATCTGAAAGGCCCTTTACGCTCTAGCTCCGCCACACTGTGCTCAGCCCAGTCGGCATGTAAACAGTTCCACATTTACGTCACCACAGTCTGCAGTGACGCATTGATTGCACGACACAACGAATAGGGGGAGGGGGGCCAAGCACCTAAGGGTTGAGTTTGGATTCTAACTCACGGCCACTGGGTGGAGGACCTCTGTACATGGGCAGCACGCTCTCAGCACTGAGCTAAACTGGCACCGCATCAGTCTCTTTGAGTGCTCATCTTCTGTTTTCTCTCAACTGCACTGCCCTGTCTGCCCTCAACAGTGAACCTCTGCTTATTAGGGGAAGTGAGAGAGGGATACAGAGACTGATGAAAAGAGGAGGTAAAAAGATATAAAGAGAGAGATTGGCAAAAAAATAGAAAGCAAATTCTGCATGTCAGGATTTCTGTGTGCGTGTGTCTCTGTGGCTGGTTGGGTGAGTGCAAGACGCTGAGAGGAAGAGAGAAGGATTTTTGCTTATCGGACAGGAAGTGTATCTCTTACAATAGCATTCTGACGTTTCCCCTTCTCTAATGTGGAAAACTGTTAAGATTCCTATTCCAGATACGATGCGTGCCCCCCCCCCCCCACACACACACACAAAGACACATACATATACACGTCACAGCGGTGCAGATAAGATGCAGCTGCTGTGATGTAGACAGAATCACTGAGTCAGCCATATGTATTCATAGACTTAAGACAATTGCTAATTCACACTAACACACAAGTACACACAAATATTCACAGTTCTACAGGAGGCCTACATACCTCACATACAGTTTGATGTTTGCTATTCAGCTGATGCTTCGAATGCATTTATACATGGTCAAAAAGACACAGTTATGGAATAAACAGGCAGGTACTGAGAAAGGTGTTTGGTTGGTAAAAAGGTTAGAAATGATGAGATGGAGAAAGAAAGGGGAAATACGTTTTGAAAAGCACTGTGGGAAAGGATGAATGAAATCAGATCTAAGAAAAATATAAAATAAATAGGAGTATCTGTATGCCCTCAACAGGGAAATGAATTAATGCCCACTTTAACTTGGTATCAAACACACTTGATTGATAAGTGATTAAGCCTGTTTCTATTGCTGAACTTCAGCATGTGAGAGTTTTGATCTGCGTTCTCGGAGGAAAGTTTTCTGTTATAAATGATGTTATGTATAATTTGGTGAGTAATGTGTAATTATTTGGGGGATCAGCAGCATATGGGGCCAACAAGACCAGAATGACTGAACAGATATGAAGTAGAATATTTGGTACTGACATTATTCAAGCATTCACAGATTTTTGGGAACTGAATGGTCAGTATGACAGTTTCCTTTACAGTCAATGAGCGTTTTTGAAGTTATTTTTAAAGTACTATTCTAATGATATCCATGCTATTATTTCTATCAGGCCCTGAAATAATGTAATGATGCTTTAGGGTTAAAAAGTTGTTTAGGTATTTTGTTTTGTAGTCATTTTGTTGTCGAAGCTACCTCTGCATGGTAGCAGATTCCCAAAAGCAGACCAGAGAACCGCTAGGGGAGAGAGTCCTCTTTCAGACATCTTTTAAATCATGTTAAACCACGCCTAAGACCTTATGGCTATTCCTCAAAGATTTTTAAAGTTCATTTTCAACACTGGCTCTGCTTTTCTTACTATTATTATTTTTTAAAGTATAGTAATCTAAGCCACTGCCTGTCCTGCCCTAACTAATCCCTTATCTCTATACATGTTTGTGTGTGTGTTATTTTTAGACCAGTGGTTCTCAACTGGTGGGTCGGGACCCAAAAGTGGGTCGCAAATGTGTGCCTGGAAGAAAAATAATGTCAAAAAGTCTATGAAGCGCTTTTTAAAAAGTTTGTTACAGCCAGTTTCTTTGTTGTATCAGGCTTTGTGCCATCTGAGGTCCAGACTGCACAATTTATCAATAAATAAAACAAATTGATTGATAAATAAAATACATTTGGGTCACGATTTTTCATGGAGTAGTAGTTGGTGGGTCCTGTGGCTCAAACAGTACAACTGCTTTAGAAAATACTCATCAGCAGTATGTTTTTACAAACTTTCCTAAATAACAAAAGCTGTGAAATGGTTCTCACAAATTGGTTGTGATCCACTTGTGTGTTGAAAAAATCTAAAACACTTCACGAATGCATGTGTCAACCACTTTCACACACACAAGTAGGTCTACAGAGAAAAGAGAGAATGTTCCCTCGTTTGTCGAACCTGGATGGCTTTCTTATGCAGATAAAGAAAATAAGAATGCTTAAATGGTTGGCAACTTTATTTGGGTGGAGGTAAATATAACTGAGTGGGCCGACCCAGTGTTATTCTGTGCAGTAAACATTGTGTTCTCAGACCTCCGCTACTGTTGCTAAACTGCGTACCTGCCCAATTGCGGGAGGAGAGAAAGCCAGTTTGTGTGCATATGATCCAGACTAATGTTGTTCGTTTTGTGTTCCTGATAACTCTGTCCTGTACTCCACCTTTTCTTTGTGACATACAGGGGCATTGTAAACATGATTGTATATTTATGCTGGATTTCCCTGAGCAGCCTTAAAGGGTGCTCCAGACAGGTGGATGCTTCATTTACCAATTAAAAACTCCACAATGATAACCTTACAAAGAAGCTGCTTGTTACGGATTTTCTAATTAAAGCCCCAAGGCCGAAACAAGAGGTCACTGGGGACTCTCATGTATGTTGTATTTTTAAATGATAAACCCCAGAAGGTTACTGGGTCTTATGTTATGCCACATGAGCATTTACTATCAGTAATTGAAAATTCTTAACATTTACTTAACAAGCAACTCCACACCTTAAAGTGCATGGTAAGAATCATATTGTAAATCTAAGTTAACAGCTTATCCTTACTCCTAAACTTTAGCTCCTTCAAGTCCTCAAGCTTTAATGCTACATTCAAAATCGTTATTGCTTTAATCTAATTGTTCTGGGCTTTTTCCTGTTCATCTATTCAATCACCTCAAGTCTTTTTGCTCAGCTACTCCTTCATGTAAAGATCGGCCCACAACTCAGTGCACTTATGTTCATTAAAAATAAACAGATACAGGTCGCTGTCGGTCAGATGTCTGTAATAATATACATTTTCGAAAAAACATATTTAACACATTTTTCTAACAGCTTTAGTTTTCACTTAAAAAACACTCCCCCGCAAAATAATTTTATAAATAAAGAGGTATCAAATGTAGCTAAAGGAAGGAATCAGGTGTGTGAACCACCGACAAAGAAAAATAGCTTGGAAAGAATCTCTTGAATTCAGCTGTGTTCTGCTTTACCCGTGATGAAAAAGAGATCACGTATTTTTATGTACCACACTTGGGTCGACAATTGTCTGACTGATGAACAAACAGTTGGACTATCCCCTAATCCCAGTTGGTGTTACACACACACACACACACACACACACACACACACACACACACACACACACACACACGGTAAAATCCCACTGTGTGTGTGAACAAACAGAGGATGAAAGGCAAGACAGCAAGGGGAAGAGCACATATAAAGAGCTGCTGTTTTATTAATGAACCTGGAAACAGGCTTGGGATTCTCAGGATCTGTTTGTGTGTAAGTGTGTGTGTTTGGATATGCGCTCACACAACAGCAAAAACCAGGGTGGATGCCCGGTCTGCACTGACTGACACACATACACACACATGGTCTCTAATAAATTCACTCTAATTCATTCTCTCTTTTCTCTGGGGAAGAGCCAGCAGTTTGCCTGATCCAAGGAAGCTTCACGTTACCTTCACTAAATAATTGATGCTCTCTCTCTCTCTCTCTCTCCCTCACTCTCTTCTTTTCGCCCGTTCTCTGAGTTGCACTCACTTGCTCTATCTGCTCTCTGTGTATGTCTGTTGTCTGCTTCATTTTTTTCTGTCCGTCTTTTCTGTCTGTTTCTCATTTTTTGTTTCCTCCATCTTTCCTCCTTTTTTTGTCATCATGTAAGTTGTCATTTGTATTGACAAACATACAGATAGCTATTAAAAAGAGTCAACATTTTGGTAGATAAAGGGGTTATGAAATCTTTTATACTTACTCTTACATACATACTCTTTTGTATATGTGTGGACATGGCCTTGTGTATTTTTTTACGCGTGTTTTTGTGTTAAAGAGAGAGAGAGAGGGAGTCTGACAAGTTTTAGTGTGAGGAATATTTTCAGTCTCAATGTCCCCGTAAAGAATTGAAACCACAGAAAAGTATCGGAATGTAGATGCACAGTGAGTGTGATAGTGATTTTTTGTATGCATGTGTGCCTCTATGTTTGTCTGCATTTCTGTGTGTGTGTGTGTGTGTGTGTGTGTGTGTGTGTGTGTGTGTGTGTGTGTGTGTGTGTGTGTGTGTGTGTGTGTGTGTGTGTGTGTGTGTGTGTGTGTGTGTGTGTGTGTGTGTGTGTGTGTGTGTGTGTGTGTGTGTGTGTGTGTGTGTGTGTGTGTGTGTGTGTGTGTGTGTGTTTGCGTGCGTTCCTGCGTGTGTGCCTGCGTGGGCTTGTGCATGCAGGGACCTTCTTCTCCCCCTACCTCAGGGATCTGACCCCACTAACCAGGGGTTAAGTGCTCCTTCTCTTTTTCTCTAACATTCATCCCGTCCCTTCTCTCTCCCTCAATTTGACATGCTATTCCCCTTTCTACATTTCCTACTATTGCCTATCTCTCATTTTCTGACTGTGGTGAGGGCTGTCCCATTGAATCTGGATGCTTACCCCTCATTGTATTCTTATGAATGTAGAAAATAATAATCAATCATTTGGATAGTGTTACATTTCTGTCAATTCTCTCTGTTTTTCTGTACTCTTTCATTTGAAAGAGAATTTGAGTGTAATGTTGAGCAGAATTGTTGAGGAACAGACGAGTGTCTAAATATGTTTCCTTTTTTCGATAAAATGCTTTAATCAAACAGTTACAGTATACTGTTAATATCTCAACCCAGTGACTCTAGGACATGAACAGAAGAAAGGGAACTTTTATCTAGGGATGTGTGCGTTTTTGGAAATTCAATGTGTTTATCACTCTGAGCTCTGGCAAAGCTGCATTTAGCGTAGACTCTTGATAACGCTGTCGGAAGAAACAGCATTCACAGCCCCTCATTTGCACACAAGTCAGAGCCCCAGCCCGCTTCTTTTAATCATCTTGGCCTCATCTTGGACTGAAGACAGCGAGACATCAGTTTAAATACACCTGCAGCAGGTAGACCTATATTGCATTCAATGCATTCTGTGGGAAACACATACATCACACAGTATGTAAACACATAATCTATAACTGCACTAAGCTGGCAGTGTCTTTGTCACTACAAGTGAATTTGCCTGCTATGGTTGAAGGAATTAGTAAATAGCAATAACAGTGTTGTTTGTCCTGAAGCTTATCAATATCAAGTAACCGACTTGTCAGGAACCAGAACCAATTAAGTTCCAGTTCTTAGTCCTGTGTTAGATAGTAATAGATTATTGGGGGGATGTCTACCAGATTGATTTTAAAGTTCATGTACTCACAGTCGAAGATCTTCTAATAGAGAGGCTAACTCTAACTTGTGGATGTCGTTTTATTGCTACTTATTGCAAATGATTTTCAGCTCCATGCTTTTTTTTTTTTCTTTATCCTATGTTTTGCCCCTGGGTTTGTGACACTTCAGGGCGCTTGACACTACTTGTCACATAAACCCAATTCACAAACGCCCACACACCAATGGCTATGCCTAAGGGAGCAATTTGGGGTTCAGTTGCCTTTCCAAGGAGACTTCAACACAGATACAAGAAAAGCAGGGGATCAATCCACTGATCTTCGGATTGGAAGATGACCGGCTTTACCTCCTGAGCCCCTGCCATCCCTCAACAAAAGAATATATAGATCTATATTTAGATGTAACTTCAAACTTTCATGACAAACTGGCAAATGGCAAAAAGAAATGCACAAGGTAAATCAAAAGAAGGATTGAGATTTCAACATAGATCTTCTGTACTCAAACATGTTTCTATTTTCACCTCGATGTCAGGAAGACACAACTGAACTTCATGTTTTCCAAACTCAACAAATTAACCGGATTTTACTGCATACAGTTTTGTAGAGTTAAAGATTTGCTGTAGCAAGCAAAAAAGTGAAAATCCAAAACAGCATTTTGTACTGAGCCATTGCTTCTGTGAGCATGTGTGTGGGTTTGTGTGTTTCTGTGTGTGCCTGAGCATGTTTTTGTTCTGGTTGGTACTTCACTGAGAGACTGAGAGAGTCAAGAGTCCCTAATCCTTGCCATCAGAGACTTCTCCACACACGCACACACAAAACACATTCACACACATCAGCTTCTTATCAGCTTGCCCAGTGAACCATTATTATGTTTGGTGTGAATGTGTGTGTGTGTGTGTGTGTCTGTGCACGCTGATGAGGGGATACCGGTCCTCCCATGACAGAGGTAATCCTGTTCAGTGGCAGGTCTGGGTATCCCAACTGGTGTGTTGAGTGTGTTTGTGTGTGTATTTGTCTGTTTGTATCCCTTAGCAGCAGGTCATGGAGCCCAAATCTACTGCCTGTTTTTCGCATGCTACTCTGTCTCTTAGTATACTAGGTTTTCCACTCTGCTTTAATGTCTTATTGTGTTTACTTCTGTCCATTTGTACCACTGAGTATATTGAAACATACATTTTATTATTTTGAGCTGAAATATACACAGATCAGCTGTAGCTTTATGACTGGTCTGCCTAATATTTTAAAGATGCCCCTGTCGTGAGGAAGACACATGAAATCCACTCAACCTGGAGGTGTTCTGTGGTATCTGGCACTAAGATGTTAGCAGCAGAGCCTTTAAGTCCCACAGCCTCCAAATTTGGTTGGGGTATATCAATAACTTGGCCTTCCAGAATCCCACAAATGCTTGACTTGAGTCACCTCTGGGGTTGTTGTGTTGCTCTACGACACATTATTTCATTACTCTGTGGTCTAGTTTCAATGCTCACGTGCCCATTGTAGGCGCTTTCTACAGTGGACAGGGGTCAGATTGGGAAAACTGGTATGCGGCTACACAGTCCTGTACGCAACAAACTGGGATGCACTGTGTTTTCTGACACCTACTACCACTTTTGGTAGATACCGACTGCTGTAGAGTGGGAACACACCTCAAGAGCTGCTGATTTGGAGATGGTCTAACCCAGTGGTCTGGCCATCACAATTTGGCTGTTATCAAAGTTGCTCCCATCCTTACCTTTACCCTTTTCTTCCTGCTTCCAACATATCAACTTTGAGGAAAAATTGTTCATCTGCTGCATACCATATTCATTCCATTGACATCCCATTGTAAAGGGACAAATCTATGAATTTAACTTCCTGTCAGTGGTCCTAATGTCATGGCTGTCCATGTAAAAGTGCTGCTGTTGGAGCTGATCCTGTTTCACACTGGAGCATGAAGCAAAAGTCAACTGAAGTGCCTTTGAACAATGAAGGACAGACCCTAATCAGTCTGTACTGAGTTAAACTCTATAGAAGCAGTAGATCGAGAAAAAAAAAGTACAATGATCTTCATGGAGGAAACGTACAAAAGCCATTTTGCTTTGCGAGTATATCAGCTCCTTGATTTTACACAAACCAGATAAACACTGACAAACTGTGGTCTTTAAAATCCACATGAATGTGAAAGAAGGAGGTGTATATGTGAACATGTGGACATATTCTAAATATGTCATCCATAAAACCAGAAATTCTGCTGCTGTGTGGTTGTCAAAGCTTTCAGATCGAGCTGAGAATATCAGAAATGATGTGATATGAGTACAGTGTATGTGAGTACAGTAAAAGCATGTTATCAATTGAACATGTTTTTATTGAAAGCCTTAATTGTCATTGTATAACAGGATACAGCAATATTAAGACTGCAGCTCCTGGATGATTCATTGAAGTTAAACGGACAGATTTGCATATAGTATTAAATACATTTGCACAGACAAGCAAATTCCATAAAAAATGCTATAAAAGTGAGTTTTCTGAATGTATGTTGGTTTGCGATGGAGTGTATGTTTAGCCTTGATCTCACTTGTGTTTTGGGAGCATTATAGTGTCTGTTTTCAGGAAACCAGCGGGGGGCTAATGGAACGGCTTTGTCTGTTTAAAGGAATTACCAGCCTCCTTCGCCAAAATCAAGTCATAATCTGCTTTATTGGCACCACTATGCTCATTGCCACACCACTGACAGTTCCTACCAACACAACACACAAACACACACCAGTGGCAATCAGCCAAGCACCACTACAAGATGTTAACTCTCCTGTGAAAACTGTCTGAATGAAAAGAAGAAAGGGAGGATAAAGACATGGAGAAGAGAAAAACCAATAATACAAAAAGTGAGAGAGAGAGGTATGAGGTGAAAAGAGAAAGAGGAGGGGGACAATGAAAGAGTTGGGGCTAGATTCATAAAGAAAGGGAGGGAGATGAGATGCTGCAGGGTTATCAGTGATTAACAGTTCCACCATATAGAACATTGGGCTGGACTTCAAAGAAAGAGCTGCTTTTTGTTTCCAGGCCCTGAGTGTTGTAGGCCCGTTAGGAATGTAATGTTTGTATACCAAAAACACACACTTACACAACGTTCTCACAGTCGTAAAAACACATATCTCCCAGTTAAACAGTGAGAGACCAAGGGAAGCATGCAGGGGAAGATTTGAAGAAATTGAAACAAGGAAGGTGAGGGTGGGAGTCAAGAGAAACAGATGGCAGGATATGGAGGGATGAGCAGAGTGAAATGGAAAACAAGAGCAGCACCTTCAAAATAGCATTATTATTGATTGTATCACAGTGTTTGTCTGTTTGTGGTTGGAGCACCAAAACAGTCGCCCAGCCTCAACATTAGTTGTTTAGCTGGTCTTACTGTTAGTTAGGCTCTTTTAAGGTTGAAGAATGACCCAGCAAACATCTGAGCTTAATGTTAGGATGAAAACAATGCATCTTTCTTCAGAACTACATTTACATCTCAACAACTTGTTGGATTATCAGAGACTGAAGTCATTAATTAATTATGTTTATAGACAGATGCCCCATTGTAGGATCAGTGGACATGAAATGTTTCCTAACTGTAAATTAAAACCACTCCATCATCAGTTCAACTTAATATAAACAAATTGAAAGATAGGGGCCCAGTTGTAATTGAATTTTAATTCAATCCAGTTTAATATATTTTCCACATGAATACTAAATATTCACTATCGTTGGACCTTTTCACAAGTCATGAAAATGCAGACTTTCTATTGAAAAAAATGCAGACTTTCTAGGCTTTCCCCCTGTGTTGTCGTGGTCCTTTTGTCCATATCTATCAAGCAAAGTCCTCTTAGATACAAAATTATCAATTCTTTGTGCAACTGTTTTTTTTTTGTTTTTTTTGTTGCAAAGTTGGTTATGATAAGCTTTTTATTCGATTTAATTCAGGGGTCTGGAATCAATATGAGACTATCATAGGCAATTTAATGCATTACATACATTTCATTCATACAATATAATAGGTTTAATTTGTTTTGAACTGTATAATATTAAACTGCGTTTTTGGATTTTGTTTATCTTCTCAAGGATTCAATCATCATTTATTGCAACATGTTGGTGGATTTCAGTGTTAAAACGCTCACACAAAAACGATAAGAAAGATAAAATTACAACCTTTCTCTTACACACACAAAAACACATCATCTCCAAACGGTCTCCCATTGTACACGCTCTCTCTCTCTCTCTCTCTCTCTCTCTCTCTCTCTCTCTCTCTCTCTCTCTCTCTCTCTCTCTCTCTCTCTCTCTCTCTCTCTCTCTCTCTCTCTCTCTCACACACACACACACACACATAGCAGTAAAATGCTCCATCAAAGTACAAAAGTGGACTGAGAGAGGGAGACAGAGGAAGAGAGAGGGAGAGGTTTGAGATCTGAGGAAGAGGAGACGAGAACAATGGCTTTAAGTCTTGACAAACACTTAGCCAAGGCCTTCAGACTAACACTTTGGAGCAGACATGTCTGCCTGCATACCAATAGCAAACACTGTCACTCCCCATCTAACTCAGAGGCTTTTGATGTTCTATTCACAGAGATAGAGAGAAGGGAGGTGAAGGAGGGGATGGAGGTAGAGTGAGTGCAGATGCGGGACAGAACTTGAAAAATTAAAATAGGAAGAGAAGAGAAGGAATAAAGTTGGCTGAATGAGAGAAAGATGTAATTTCTTCTTTGAAATATGTAGCATTTCAATCTGACCTTTTATTCAAATATTTTTCTTCTTTCCCTTTGTTTTCTATCCGTTCTATCCGTCTGTTTTTCTTTATCTCTATCTCTCTGGCTATGTTTCCAACAATATCTAGATCATAGCTGTAAGAATAAGTGACATAGAGACGAAAGAGGAGGAGGAGGAGGGAGACAGAATATGGATCCCGGTCCACAACATCATGGTACATATTTTCAATCCTAAAGTGTTGTCTGTTTCCCTTTTTCTTAAAACACCGACACTACAGAACACAAGAGTAGTAGAGGGTATTTGAATGACAGGTCGTAAGTATATATTGTGTGACCATGTGTATGTCAGAGCTGTCATTGGAACTGATGCATTGATCGATTTTGCAGCCTTACTTCCCACACACCGTGATAACACAGTCAAGTGAAAACCTTATTCCTACCATGACCAATGGCGAACTCAAACTTGCTGTAAATGCCCTTTATGAACCAACGGGTCCATTTATTAGCTACACTGTTACAGTCTCATAGACCCAATATCTTTACCTTGAAGCGATTTGGTGCAATCAGTTATGTCTTAAAATGTTTTGACAGCCCTTTGTTATTCACATGTCTCCACTTAGAGGTGCTTGTCAGGACCCTCAGTATCTAATGAAGGTGCCATTCAAACATCTTAATAAAATGAAACCCAATATAAACCATCTGCAGCTATATCAGATACTTATGAACTACTTTTAGAAACACAGTAACAAACTGTGACACATGGTCTCTGCAGAGAACAGGACGATGGTTCAAACAACACAGTACCTTAAGCAGAAAGGGGTTGAATTGTACTTCATTGATATACTCCAACCAAAGACATTTTGTCAAACTTTAACCATGATTTCTCCTTTGGCTGAAACTATACAGGATGGAGTGTTTCAAGTTTACAACTTGTTAGAAACAATGGAAAGGGATGCCTCCATGTGCAACAATCAATCAGTCAATGAATTTTGATTTTATAGTGCCTAGCCATACCGAAATGTTATCCCAAGACATTTAACAAAAAGAGCGAGAGTGTGCTCTTTACTTATTTACAAAATACTTAACATAAATCCACTTTGACACTATGTGCAAACCATCTGTTTAACAAACAACAGATTGTGCCTGGTATGTCAATAAGAGACATAAAAACAATACCCTGAATGTCTGAACTAAAACCCTAACAGTTATGTGACAAAGTGTCAGGACTTGAAGACATCAGAGAAATGTTTCATAGATGTTGGTGTGAGTCTGCAGCCATTTTGAAGACAGTGTTTGAGCTGCTTTTTGAATTGTAAGGCATTCTGCATACCGAACCTACCCTATAAAAACTGTATGAACCAAAGCAACACAGATGAAAACATCGGTTTGTTGCCAACTTGCAAATCCAAAATCAAGTATTTTAAATTTAGTTTGATGTTTTTACACAAGAGTAACACACTGTAAAAACGTGTGCAAACATGTAAACATACATGTATACCATGATGAACCACATCCCTTATCTGTCAAAGTGCACAAGCACTTGCAGGCACAAACAGACACCCATACCCTACTCACAAGTTCTCACAAGCACGCACACACAACCTTCTCTGCAAGTTGATAAGTGTGTAAGGAGGCAGGGAGAAATTATTAATTATCAGGCTAATGGGCACCAGGCTGAGTTCTGCTTCATTAAACTCTAAATGTTTGTGTGTGAATGTTTGTGTATTGGGGGGTGGGTCTCTTTATAATACACAAAGATAGGTGCACATTCATTTGCATACACCTGTACACCGGGAGGGGGGGTTAACAACAAAAGAACTGCACAATACACATTCCCCATGTATGAAATACTATAATTTATATTTGCAAACACTGAAACATGAATATAATTAGAGTAATATTGTCCAATGAACCAACTTTAGGGGTAGTTATGTCATAATAACTTGGTGGACAATAAGGTAACAGTAAGTGGTTTTAATATCAATGACTTGTACTTGAATTGATCACATTTTCTAGTGCTGAGAAATATTTATTTATGGACAAGAAAGTTTTGTGAACAATGAGAAAAGAATCTCAGGCTCCATTTAAACTTCAGTAAGATGCACTGTATCACTGAAGTTTACAGTTGTATCTGTGTACGTACAGTATGTATGTGTGTTTAGTGTAGTTGCAGTAGTGGTGCTGTGCTTATGCCCTGTGTTGATAGTGATGCAGTTTGCTTCCACTCTATCCCTTGCAGGGTTGTGCTGGCTACAGTATGATAAGTAAAACCAGCGCTGACGTTAATCTGTCTCACTCCCATTAGGAAAGACAGATAAGCTTGAGAGAGAGGCAGAGGGATGGTGAGACAGGGGAGGGAGGGAGTCAAAGAGGAGAAGTTACATTGTTTTTATTTTTTTGGATTTAGATAAAACCCTTACATAATTTCAGGTTACAATATGTGAGAATGGAACAAATTCATACGAATTTGAAGCAATTTGGCTTTTGTTGGACAGTTTTTTTTAAAACAGACGCTTTACAAGCAACAGAGGTCCCTGTTTGGACTCAACTGAGAAGAACAATTATTCTGCTAGGCATGTCAGTATATGCGCATAGCCCTCATTATGAGCTTACTGTATAATAACAGTGTGCTTTGAAAATAAGACTCAGCAAGAGTGAATTCATTAAAAGTCCCCATGTTAGTTGACCATCAAAATAAATGAAGAAATGAAAAAAAAAAGTTTGCTCCTTCGCTTGCTTTAGAAGAAAAAGAAGATTACGATGTGTGTGTGCATGTGCGTCTGTGTGTTAGTGTGAGATAGCACATATTTGTGATTTTCATGTGTGTGGACTTGTGTGTGTGTTTCCCTAAAAATAGCGTTGATGGTAAAATAAGCAGGGGCCCAGTCTCAGTGGTTTTTCCCATTGATTAGCCGGCTTGCTAATGCACAGTCATCCCCACCACTAGTGCACAATCACACACATACTGCATTGCACTAATGAGAGTTGGTTAAGACCCCCTAGGAATAACCAACCGCCACTTTACCCCTAAGAGACTCACAGGAGGTGTGAGAGAGAGGGGGTGGGAGTGAAAAAGAGATAAGAAGGAGGGGTAGAAAAGTCAGATAAAGACATCATAAAGAGAAAAAAGAGGACAGAGCATGAGTAATGATGAACACAGTGAAAGAAGACATGTAGTCCTGCATTCACCTTTGTGTGAATGTGGGTGCATTTGTGTATATGGTTAAGACGGCCCTTGTGGTGTCCTCTTGCTGTCGATGTGTGTATCCCGCTGTCTGGGTGTATATGTGTGCTAGAATTACCCAGAATGCTTTAGCCATTGACTGACTGGCTAATGGCAGTCTCTGTTTTCCTCTGATGGTCATTGACTAGGCCTTCTCATCGATACCTGTTTTTACAGCTATTCTAGTGCTGTGTGGATGTGTTTGTTTTTGTGGCTGCGCGCGTGTGTGTGCGTGCGTTTGTGCATTTGTGCATTTGTGTGTGTGTGCATGCTGCTCATGAATGATTTTACTTGTACTTGTCGACTTTATTAAATACAGGAATCACAAAAAGAACCAGTTCATCAGAATCTGTCACAAGTCATGAGCAACAAAGCGATCAAAAAGGGCAATACGAGTTAGCTAAAACATCTACAGTCAGATATTTCTGCCTCCAGATCATTAAGACGACCTTTAAAAACATTCAAGGAAACCAGCTCCCGAAGATTTAAAGTATCTTGCAACCGATTCCAAGAAGAGGGAGCAGCATACTTGAACGCCCTTTTTCCTAATTCGGTACAGGCTTTAGGGATGGTTAGAAGGTGTAAATCCTGCGAGCGAAGATGGTAACTTCCATTACTTTTTTTGATGTAGCTCTGTAGGTAGGATGGAAGCAGACCGAGAATACCCTTATAAATAAAAATATGCCGGTGATTTAGTCTACGTGCAGACAAGGCAGTCCAACCAACCCGAGCATACAAGGAGCAGTGGTGAGTAAGGGCTTTTAGATTGGTGATAAACCTCAGTGCCCCATGGTAGACAGTATCCAACGCATGTAGGCTTTGCGAGGATGCGTGCATGTAAAGAGCATCGCCATAGTCTAGCACTGACATAAAAGTGGCAGCAACAAGTCTTTTTTGGCCTTAAATGAAAAGCAAGACTTATTTCTAAAATAAAATCCTAATTTTAACTTGAGTTTTTTTTACCAATTGTTGAATGTGAGGCTTAAAAAAGAGAGAATCATCAATCCCAGATATCTGTATTGAGATACAGACTCAATTTCAAAGCCCTGAGAGGTGGTGATAGCAGAAGGGTTCAGTGGCTTTGATTTGGAGTTCGAGAACATCATGAGTTTCGTTTTATCATCATTCAGCACATCATCAAGTTTTAAGTCACACAAGGTACGCTGTACAGTATTAAAGCCTGATTTGGTGTAGGTGCAGAGCAGTATATCACAGTGTCATCAGCATAAAAGTGGAAATTTGAATTAATAACATTTTGATCAAGACTATTGATATATAAAATGAAGAGTAGTGGTCCCAGGACTGATCCCTGGGGCACGCCTTTGGATACTTACAAGGGAGCTAGAAGTGATGCCTTCTGCCTGCACGTACTGAGATCTTCCAAAGGTAACTGTCAAACCAGCAGACCGCTTTGTCTGATAGTCCTACGCTACTAAGTCTTTGCTTTAGTATTGCATGATCCACAGTATCAAAAGCCTTTGATAAATCAATAAAAAGCGCTGCACAGTGGTGTTTGTTGTCTAAAAATTCTATAAAATCATTGACCACTTTTAAGGCCGCTGTAGTTGTGCTGTGTTTTTTCCTAAAACCTGACTGAAAGTCAGATAAGATATTGTTTGATAGTAGGAAATATTTCAGTTGTTCACTCACAATGGACTCCAGAACCTTAACCAGGACCGACAATTTGGAGATGGGTCTATAATTATTTAAAACTGTAGGGTCCCCCCCTTTCAACAAGGGAAGAACAAATGCAGATTTTCATATAAGAGGAATTTCGTTTGTGTCCAGGGAGAGATTAAAAAGATGTGTCAAAGGTAAAAAGTAAAAAGTAAGGTTCTAAGTTGTCAGGACCTGCGGATTTTTTTGTGTTGAGGAGTTTGAGGGCTTTGAGCACTTCTGAGTCTGTAATGACTTGAAAACTGAAGGATTGACTTCCTGTAACATGACAGTCAGAAAAAATAGTTGGGGAATTTATATGCCTATTGCTAAAAGAGTCAAACAAGGACCCAGAGGCTATAAAATGTTCATTAAGCTTTGTATCATTAGAAACCTGGTAGTATTTTTGAATGGTCGTGCATTCAGCCCTCATTTTCCCCTTAGACGGGAAATCTTTATATTTTATTTATTTTATTGTACAAAGTCTGAAAAGGAGCTTCCAGTGACGCAAAAATCTTCATTTTGCGTCATCGGAAGCTGTTGTGGTTAGCGAGGGGAAACTACAACGCTAGTTCCTCATATTTTCGACCACTGAAGCTACAGACCAATCACAGATCAGTGGGTGGGAACTCACTCCCAGAATCGAAACTTAACGTCCGCCATATTGCTTGGAAGCTATGCTAACAGGTTCTATGGAGAAAGCTGATAATGGCGAAAAAATATAAACATAGCGGTGAGATGGCTGCTGCCGACAGGCCGGTCTTGTGTTTTGGCTGCTGCGGCCCCTGGTCGCTGTCCGTCGGGGTTGCCAGCTCGAGCTGGGGCGGACTGGTATTGTCGGTGCTCTCACTTTTTGCCTATGGACACAGACATAGAGTCTGTTTTCTGCCAGGAATTTCCAAGAAGCCAATTCAATTCTGGAAGAAATCTGGGAATCTGTTGAAGAAATGGCCGTATGTGTTGTAGCAAATATGTCTGTAAATGTTTTTATTACTATATTTCTACTGCTATATTCTAAATTTTGAAGAAACTGTAACGATCAAATTTCCCTCTGGGATTAATGAAGTATTTCTGATTCTGAACTAGAGGACCTTAGTGGGATTTGGTGTCGTTCATCCACATGAGCCAAAAAGAGATTTAATGCCTTTTCTCGGCCAAGAAGGCACCAACTTCAAAATGTATTTAACATTTCTACTACATATATGACCCAATGTCAGTACAGATTCATGTTTCAACGGGTGAAGTATCCCTTTAATAATGTTAGATAAAGGGGATCTTGTTGAAATAACAACCTCTTACAACTTGTTACTCGTACGCCTCCAACATCTCATTCCCTCCTCCCACAGATTCTCTTCATACATTCCTCTACACTGCCTTTCAGTCTACCTCTTTTTTTTCTTCTGTTGGTTTCATTTCTCTCCTCAAGTATCTTTACCTCTCCTCTCTTGACTTCCCTATACCTCTCTTTTCCTCTCCTTTCTCTTCTTCCCCCTACACGTCTCCCCACAGTTTGGAAAGGATTTGGTCTCACAGACACTCAGCAAGACTATCACCACTCCACCCAGGAGACCACTCATCTCTCCCTTCAACTCCACCCCACTTTGCCTTCCCCCTTTCTCCCTCCTCCATCCATCTATCTATCCATCCATCGATTGCCACTATTCTTGGACCTCTGTTATCCCACTCAAAGTCCAGCTCGGGTTTCCCCTTCCTTCCCACCACTCAGCTGTGTGTGTTTGTGTGCGTGTGTGTTTGTGCGTGCTTGTGTTTGTGTATGTGTGCTAACTTCCTAAGTTCTCTGTCTTTCTGAGTGTGACATTTTATTAATTGTCACATCTGCTCTTACATCATCACAACAAACATTTATATTAATTTCCTATCACAATTAGAGGAAAAAGACATAGGACATTTTAAAGTACAAGGATCATATGATAACTTTTTATTTACTATAAATGCATGATTAAAACTCAATAATTCACGCATACATACACATACACACTCAAAATTATAATTTGCACTGAATTTGACTCAATTCCATGCTCATAAGAAGCAACAGAGTCCTGCTGCCTAGTCACCCCTAAACGCCTAAGTGGCCCAGGTATTGATAATCTATAGGAAATGGTCAATTCTTTGAGAAAAGCCGACTTAATTAATAGCCGGATTACTCTGGTCAGAGAGAAGCTCTTTACTTATCCAGTCATCCATTCAGTTATCTTATTGTTCATTTAATTAATATAGACTATTTGAGATATTTTTGACATTTTTATGCCTTCATTAGAGAGATTATGGGCAAAATGAGGAGAGAGGAATGGAGAGCATGCCACAAGGTTCCCAAATCGGCCGAAAAGAAAGAAATTGTCCGCAAGTGGCCCATAGCACTGAATAAAAATAACAAACGAGAACACCAGAGATTAGTTACTAAAATGAAAATGTAAGTAATGCCAAGTATCCTTAAACAAAATAAGTAGCATCTTCCTTTCTCTTCAGCCATATTAGCAGTGAAGAAGGCTGTGTGGATTGTGAGAGGTGGACTGTGCCTGTGTGTGTGTGTGTGTGTGTGTGTGTGTGTGTGTGTGTGTGTGTGTGTGTGTGTGTGTGTGTGTGTGTGTGTGTGTGTGTGTGTGTGTGTGTGTGTGTGTGTGTGTGTGTGTGTGTGTGTGTGTGTGTGTGTATGAGAGAACACTAACTGTCATTGCACGGTTTGATGTCACCGGGTCTAATTGTCTTTCATGTGAACACAAGGGAGAGATGTTTGGCAAGCACAGGGTAAAGAGAGAGAGGAAATAGAGAGAAGAGAGAGAGGACACAGAGGAAAAGGAGGGTTTATAGAGGACTATGATGAGTATTAGGAGGAAAAGAAGAAGCATGTGAAATTAACCTGCAGTTTCTAGTACTAGTCCTCCCTTTATGGTCCCTAACTGCCTGCCTGCGTCTCTGACGGATGCCACGACTACTCTCCTCTGTTAGGTGAATTTGTGTAAAATGCCTGGTAATTGATGCAGGTCTGAGAACTAAGAGAGAAGCTGCCACAGGTGATGAATGCACACTGAATGTGTGTGGTATTTTTTCCTGAGACACTTTTAACTGGGCCTCTTAAACAACCATGGAGACAGAGCGAGCAAGCAATTCCCCTATTGCTCTCATTTTACTTGTTGGTGTGTGTGTTCTGTGTGCAACCTGCCCCATTGTTGATATTAAAGTAGGTGAGGAGCCTACTAAATAAATACAGGTTATTTACCTGCTTTTTAAACAAATCAAGAGTGTATAGACATTAAGCACACTTTGCGACTAAGAACTGATTCAGCTGTTGGTGTTTATGAAAATGACAGCTTCTGTGCTGTCATTGATAATAGATCTATATAATGCACATTTGAAAACAATTTCAGGGTTTCCCACAAATTGAATAGTATTATTTTATCAAATATTAATCAAGGAATTATTAAAGAATGCATGGTCTGCTCAGAGGGATATTTGGTGTGATTAATGTAATAAAGTTATATTTCACAATGTGGTGCATACAGGACCAACATTACATCGCTTATCCACTGAGATGTAAAAACCCACAATAAGGGAATTAATGTGCTGAATATTCTGTGTCATTGGACCAAGTCCTCTGTGCCTGTATTAGTGTCCATGTCTTTGCTGGAGCAGTAGATTGAATGCACTTCCACATACCTCTATGGAAATGAAGTGACACACACACACACACATATACACAGTGGGACAATCAGGTCATTCCAAGGTAAAAGGACTTAGATATAGTGAAATATTCATATTTTAGAGGTGCCTGTGTGTGTGTGTGTGAGTATGCAAGTGCAAATGTGTGTGTCAAACTCATGACTGCTACAAGCAGTTCTCTTTAATTGAGGTCCTGACGCCTCAAGCAAAATGCTTAGGAGAAAGATAAAACCTGTACAGTGGTAGGTAAACACTTACCTACACACACACACACACACACACACACACACACACACACACACACACACACACACACACACACACACACACACACACACACACACACACACACACACACACACACACACACACAGTGCACACAGGCTTGCACACACACAAACTAACACAACAATGTTGACCTTAAAAAACAAAATCAATAAAAGTTGGTTATCAGGCAGTTAGTACTGACACAGTTTGCAGTCTGCTTGCTGACCACTTTAGTGTAAGAAAACATTACTTATGTTTTGTTAATATTATCAAGGTGAGGTTAGCGTTGGATGACATGACATCAGATTCAAATCTCAGTCTTTTTTTTTTCTTTTTTCTTTGTCAAAAGTATTATATCGTAGAATTACTGTATTAACTCTGTTTGTTCAATACACTGTTTTTTGTATACACTGTTCTTTGGTGGGTGCCGTCTGTTGGACAAAAGCTGTGTTGTGGAGTAAAGTAATTTCCGAATGCGGACAATAAAGTATATGAAGTCATTATCAAAAGGGGTTGGCATATGAACACATATTCACGCACTACAACCACCATTCTCTCCCTCAACCAAGCCTGTTTTGATTGTTTGTGTGCATGAGACCAGAGAACAATGTTTTTAGAAGTCACTGTGATTTCAGATCTGATTAGCCGGTAACTGAATCAGTGAGGTTACAAGATTTGTTTCTCGTCTGCTGAGGTGTGTTAAGTTGCTGCTGCTGAAAACACATTTCCTGATATGACTCTTTCAATAAAGAAAGCATTTCAACTTCATAACTAGAGGGGGCTTTTATTGTGGAAGCATTTGTCGGAAATACAATGCATTATCATCTAATTAACTTACCTGAGTGCTTATACTGGTTTATGGCCCACCTCGGTGAGAATAATTTAACTCAACTTCTTTATGGTTTGCAACCTGTAAGATCTGCTATAAACTGACTTAGACGGACTAGAAATGCAACCAAGAAAATGTCTCATTTGTAATTCATTATTATTTTTTACCTCCCTCAATATATAGTTTTTAGATGTTTAAGTCGTGTCTTGCACACAAGGAATATGATGCTTTGAGAAAAGTCGATCAGGATTTTCAGCCATACAATGACTGTAGTCAACAATTCAATTCAAACCTTCAAAGATTAGAATACAATCCTGAAGAACAGAGACATTATCTTCAATAAGCCATCTCTCCTATTAAGGCTAAAGGACTTATCCTAAAGCACAATAGATCAGTAATTTTTTTTTTTTTACTGAATTTGGCATGGCAATATGTTGCAATCTATTGACATCTCTGGAGTTCTTTGGCAGGTGACGAGCCAAGATGCTTTCTCTACAGGTGCTAAAGGGGGGCTTGACCGATGCATGGGTGTGCTATGAAACAATCAATTCGTAACTTTATAAGCTAGTCGCTCTTTAAAAAATAAACTGCTAACCTTTAACTGCTTTACCTAAAAATTATGAATGTAGTTTGATTTTAATTTGGGTAAAGAATATTTGAAAAATAGCCACAACTTATCTCATGGCAATGACAAAAAAGTTTCAAGTTCGAAGGTGAAAGACTTCAGCAACCAGCAGCACTTAACTGCAAAGACAGCACAACACATCCAAAAATGAAAAGTGCATTCCTTTATTTGTGACCAACGTTTTATTTATTAAAGAATAAGTTAATTTCTTATGCAAAATTAGACAACTGTTCAGAGGTAAGGAATCATGAGGTCGGCAAAGGAAGCGGGATAGGTTGTGACTTAACAGCTATTTGTGTTATGAAAGTCACAAATAATGTTGTGTTAATGACTTCTCTTAGAATTTACAGAAAGAAAGCTTGGCACGTCTACCACTTAACTTTTTAAATACAGTATCACTGATGTTAAAAAGTCTAAATTGTGACTCATCTTACTCCTCTAGAACAGCAAACCTTAGTCCCACTCCCAAACCAAACTGAATATTTCTCTTCAGTCTCATAAGGCATTAATTACATTCAACAGTAGCACAAAAACTGACTGAAGAAATTTGAAGCACCAGCAGCCCATATTTAGCAACAAACAGCAACTTTTTTTTTCCAAAGCCAAAGTAGGTATACAGCAAATACAGTGCCAAAAATGATAATTTTTTGGTGTTTCCTGTGTTCTCTGCCCTTTAAGGAGAACCTGTAATCAGAGCTGCTTACAGTCAGGTGTCTGTACCCATAAAGATCTCCCTAAATCTTTTTTCTCTCCCCTTCTCTGTCTCTAACTGATTATACAAACACATCTGCAAAGGCATGTGCATAAACACATTCACATTTGTGTAAATGAGTGTTAAATAGATATTCCAAACTGTGCTTCATACTGTTCTTAACCCTCAAGAGATCATCCCTGGTTTCTTCTCAAGTCTCCTTTATGACATTTTATTAACACAATACTTGTACATGATTCTCCATCGTGTTTCCTAAAGTATATAGTTTCTCCTTCTTCTTCTTTCCTATCTATTTATTTCCCAAACTCATCTTCCCATTTGACCAATTTTCTACCTTCCTCCCATATTTATTCCACTTGTATTTGGAAGTGCAACAATAATTTGTGAGGCCAATTAGGAGGTATTTAAGTGTTCTTGTCTCAGCAACAAAACGAAAGCATCAAGGATGGAGGGTCCCCTCCCTCCCTGCTATCCACCCACCTTCTAATCCCTTAAAAGCACTTACGAGATTGGCGCTGCCGGCCTGCTCGTCTACCCGTTGGTTGCCACAGCAGCTGATTGGAGGAATCGAGGCTCCTAATTGGATCATGAGGGTGTGATGCAAGCGACAGCAGCCACATTATGGGAAGCTGACTTTGTGCAGCGTAACCCTGCCAGGATGACCCCTTCTCTGTGTATGCAGGTGTGTGTGTGTGCTGTGTGTGTGTGTGGGTGTGTGTTTAGACTGACCTCAATGTGACTAAGAGCCTCTGCTCATCAAGGCGCCCTGGCTGAGGCTGCAGGAGAGGATAGATTGATGAAGAGAACATGGGAATGTGGAAGAAAAGAAAAAGAGGAGAAAATTGAGTCAAAATCAAAGCAGCAAGAGTTGCAAAGCAGAAGAGAAAAGGGATGAAGATATTAGCACAGTATTCGGGACAGTGCACGTTTTCTTTTTTTCCCCCACACATTTTCTCTCCTTCCGTTATGACGGTAGGGGGTAAGGTAGGATTGATGACATGATGCAGTGAATTAATCCCCCTGAACTTTGTGCCTGTGCTCCCTGTGTGTGTTGGAGTGTGTGTTTGTGTCTTTCACTTTGGTGCAAAGTGACTGTGTTGTCCGTTACGGTGTAAATTGATAGCGTCACTGCTCTTTGCCGCATTACGGTGAACGTGGAGCTGTACATTCAGTTTCCGAAATGCATTCTATATCACACCATCATGCTCACCTGATCCCACAGACCTGAATGATACACCAGCAAGGACTATGTCTAAGCATTTTAACCTAAAACCCTGCTGGTAATACTCACAAACATGCTTCTTTTGTGCACTGTATGATAAGTACATTTTTGTTTTGTTATATTTTGTTACAGTAATTACAAGTTACTTGATGGGTATATTTCCCTGGCTGTTTAGGTAGTATTATGGTAAAGTTTTTATTATACAGTCAGCATACTCAAATGAACACAGAATCTTTGTCAACTCTTAAAAGTGTAACCTTTATATTAACACTGTAAGGTGTAAACATTTTCTTAACGAATTACTAAAAAGATAATTGCTAAATATTGCTAAAAACCCATGTTTGGTTAAAACACTTTTTTTTTTTAAACATGAGCACCACATAATCATTTAAAACACCTTCTAAAACAGACAACAACATGGAACAATGTATGCTCTCTCATTTTCTTCACAATAGTGCTCAACAGTCCTGGAAATTAGGCCTTTAAGCCCACGTAGGCCATCATAGGTGTTGGGTTGGACTGTCTTGAGTCTCCAAGCAACCTGTGACAACATATGTATTGGCCTCAGGATACAGATACCTTCCTGCCCATGCATGCACACACATACACACACAGATACACCAAAAACACAGTCAAAACAATTTTTTTGTTTATAATCTAATAGCACAAAAACGATTAAAAAAAAGAATTTGTAGTGAGACAAAAACTTACATACGCTTCATTTGAGAAGATATCTTGAAGATAGGAAAAGTCTTTGACTCAAACTCTGTTTCTCTTCAACTGAGAGTAACGTTTCAGGGATTTTACTCCATCCAGAGTAGAATTAACTCTAATTAAACTTATTTTCAATTCATTCAAACTTTCTGTGAACTTTGTACACTTGTAGCTTAGCCAAATTATACAGGTATGTCCAATCCAACACTTTTTTTGAAAACCTCACCAATAACCATCTCATAACATATTGGTAATGGAAATCATTATTTCTGAGAAAATCATCTGTTAAAAGTCATTTTTTTTAATATAGTTTTGAATTGACATACATATAGACAGGTATTAAAATCATCAAAATGTTTTATATTACCATTACCTCACTGTAAGGCACACATGTAGATTTACTTTCAGCTGCAATAAAATCACATCACATTTCTCTTCCATCTTTTGCTGCCTATCCTCTCTTTAGTTTGAACTGCTGCAAATGCAAACAGTGCAGTGAGCTAGCTATTGTTTTTTTTTTTTTTCAAATTTCTAGATGCAGCATCAAATAGAGAAAGCTTTTTTTAAAACTTTAGTTTCCAATCCAATGTCAAAGGTAATGATATGTAGTGGAATGAAACGCTAAAATAGATGAATACATTTTTACAAATCATGCTTAAACTGTTGTATGGATACAATGTATTTGGAAGCTAGAGTCACCGTATGTCGCTCTCCTGTCAGCATGGTAGCTTTGACTCTAATAACCAGCTCATTTAGAGCAACAGGGGGTGTCACAGTGTGTGTGTGTGTGTGTGTGTGTGTGTGTGTGTGTGTGTGTGTGTGTGTGTGTGTGTGTGTGTGTGTGTGTGTGTGTGTGTGTGTGTGTGTGTGTGTGTGTGTGTGTGTGTGTGTGTGTGTGTGTGTGTGTGTGTGTGTGTGTGTGTGTGTGTGAATATGTATGGTGTTCAACTAAGTGTCGATTTCTGAGTGTGTAACCAGGATTTGAGTGTGTGTGCAATCATTTGTGAACTTCAGCATGCGAGTTGGTTTCTCTCTGTGTGTGTGTGTGTGTGTGTGTGTGTGTGTGTGTGTGTGTGTGTGTGTGTGTGTGTGTGTGTGTGTGTGTGTGTGTGTGTGTGTGTGTGTGTGTGTGTGTGTGTGTGTGTGTGTGTGTGTGTGTGTGGTGTCCATGAAGAGTGGTGGTACAGCAGGGGCGTCTGATCCCTCCACCTTTTAAGAACATCAGAGGGTGTGAAAAGCACTGATTGCCCTAACCGCTCTCATTGGGACTCAAACCCCCGGCTTAGATGTGCTTGAGCGAGTTTGGAGAGACAAGAGAGGGGAGTTGGTGTGTGTATCTGTGTGTGTATGAGAGTGAGAGTGTGGAGAGACAGGGGGGACAGGAGAGAGAGAGGGTTGGAGTGATGGAGATGGAGAGAGGAAATCATGGTTAGCAAGGGAGGGAGTGAGTAAACAAGCAAATTTATAGTGAGAGGGCTGTGGTGAGAGACAAGGGACTGGAGGAGAGGGAGGGAGCATGCACCTGAAAGAAGTTTTGAAGAGACCGAATGAAGAGAAAAGACATGATTGGATCTTTCATAACTTTTTTTTATTATTATTATTTTTTATGTTAGCGTTTCATGTTTTCCTGCTCTTTAAGGTCCCTGTTATTTATACTTCCTAACGGGACCAAACGCCGGTCTGAGGGTCTCTTCGCCATCAATCGCAGAGAGGTTACCCGCCCGCTCATGGGTGGATCTCTTTTTCTTCCCCGGCTGGGGTGTTGCAGGCGGCTTCGGGCGCCTTCGTCCCCTTAAAAAAGATCATATGCTCTGTTTTCATGATGAAAACAGTATGGGGATTAAGAAGGCTGCGTACGAGACAAGACGGTTGTAAAATAATTCTGCCTGTGTCTTTTTACCTCACAGTCAGATGTGTAGAAGGTTGGGCAATTCATATATAGATTTAATGGTCAATGTCAGGTCTCTAATTGAAAGCCTGTTAAACATTCTTGAGAAAGTTATTCCCTGCAGGCATCAGAGGCCTCTTTCCCCAATATCTTCTTAATATCTTTCTTACATTTTTTCATAAGAAGGTTCCCAAGAAACAATGTCGGATTCATCAAATTTTTTCAAAATACAGAATTGTTAGCGCCTGTATTCTTCAGTTGATAAATGCCATGTCTTCTTAAACTGGAAGCTTGTGCATGTTTTCCCTAATTAGCATAGAGAAACACCCCTGTTATGGCCACATAAGTACATGAAACTGAATCAGAGTCAGTTCTGTATTGTCCAAATATGTGGGCACATACAAGGGATTTGACTCGAGTTTACTCTCATGGTCCATGTGCACAAAAACCACACTAGATCAAAAAGAGATGAGGAGAGAAGTTGGGAGTGCCCAATTCAAATCTTTAAACAATTAAAGGCTGGACTTCAAATTACAAATAGTGAAGTAGTTCTAAAGTTGATGTGCTGTTACTCAAATTGATTGGCTTATAAGCTCTTAGATTGTGTTCTCAGACTTTGGTGAATGTCAGAATTTTCTTACATGAGTGTGAGTGTGAGTGGGTTTTTCAGAACAAATTTCTTCTTAAGAACTGTTGGTGAATGATGCACTATGATTGCTGCTTTTGTGTAGTTTGTGTAGTTTTTATTTAATTTTTGGTTTATTTATGAATGAAAGCCACTTATTTTTTGTCAAACTTAAAGTGGGAGTGCCCCCAAGTCATCCTGGAAAATAGAATTGTTTTATCTGATGAATCATTTCAGATATATTTAAACACTCAAAGAGGGCAATGAATGTAAAAACATGGGTTCAAAACAGAAAAGAAAGGAAGAAAAGATTCTCTCTCTTTCCCCTCTGTATCTCAAACACATTTATACCAAAACATACCTTAACACGAAGCTCAAACACACTCAAACACACACAGCAAGGCCCAATGGATTTATATGGGGCAATGGGGTCTTAGGGTCAGATATCCAGGGGTAACCAGAGGCCTGACCCCCTGGTTTGTTTGGGAGTTTTGGGGCCCTAGAAAAACTAACACACATAGACACACACATACATCAGGGTGGGGGTCAGGTGTGGGGTTAGGCTGTGAGGGTCTCTAATAGGTTCCCCTGACACATGAGGTGTCAACACTGGAGACAGAGATGTCATCACGCACACACATCGGCTGACACACACTTACTCGTGCGCTCACAGTTGAACACTTTTAAAAACACAAACACACATATTGTGTGACCAGATTTAATCTAGCGCTATAAAAAGATACGGAAACTGATTGGCAACATTACATACAGTACAAACATTACATGACATAAAGCCAAAATGAAATCTACCCATGTCATGAGTGCACACACACAAACATGAGTGTTTTTAGAATAACCTGAATTTCTTTCCTCCTTCAATGTTTGGCATTACACAGCCCCTCTTTCTGCTTTATCCCATACATTATTTCAGGACACCTTATATTTCTTTCAAGCTGCAATGTGATTGTTTAGGTTTCTCGCTTTGTGTACTTAGTTCAAGCTTTTGTTTGAGGAAGTATGTTTTTACAAGGGCCAAATAAACTAAACTTATATTTTCATTGATTAATCAAAGAAAAAAAGAATCATTGAAAAAATTAAAACAGAATATTTGCACTCTGATGTCTCTCATGTCTTTTATTTATTATTTATTTATTATTTATTTATGTGCAAGTCAGATACATGAAATCATATGTCGTATAGTTCTTCTTTTCTGTGTGTGTGTTTGGGTGCACACGTGCGTGTGTCGTTATGGATTGCCGCGATGTGGACTTGACAGGATCATAATTACGAGCAGTGATGAAATCTACCAAGTGTTTTCTCCCTGCATGGCTGCCGCTGTGTGTGTGTGTGTGTGTGTGTGTGTGTGTGTGTGTGTGTGTGTGTGTGTGTGTGTGTGTGTGTGTGTGTGTGTGTGTGTGTGTGTGTGTGTGTGTGTGTGTGTGTGTGTGTGTGTGTGTGTGTGTGTGTGTGTGTGTGTGTGTGTGTGTGTGCGCGCGAATATTTGTCATCCGTGGCAGCATGCTGCCTGTTAGCACACAGTAGCCATGATAACGCCTCTATCTTCCACTAATAGGACTGATAGACAGAGAAGAAGAAAGACGAATAGATGTCAGACAGACACACAGATAGAATGATTGATAAAGATTTTAAATTAAATCCATCAAAATGAGCTATCCTTCCTTACATGCCTATTTGTGCATGTTTTTAAAGAAAACTCAAAGATTTCAGAAATTAAAAATCGTCCAATTTCCTTATTGCCACAGATGTGGCAAAGTTTTCTGTCCATCAGTCATGTTGTGTTGAAGACGTGCATTTGCAACATTTTTCAATGCTGGCCATTACTCGCCAAAAAACAAAAGCAAAACAACAGCATCAAACACATTTCCCACTTATCTTTCTATATGAATAAGGAAATTAATGTATTACTACTGTTGCTGTAATATGGAGCTGCAGAGTTTCATGATGATTTTTTAATTTTTTATTTAACCTTTATTTAACCAGGTTGGTCCCATTGAAATTAAAAACCTATTTTTCAAGGGAGACATGCATGGCCAAGACAGGCAGCAGCAAAAACACAAAGTGTCAGACGGAAATACAAAGAGAGACAAAGTACAATTTACAAAACACAAACTCAATTTTGGATTAAAATAGAACCATCCAAGAGTCATATCAGGGAGTCAGTTGTTCAATCAGTGGAGCTAAAACATTGACATCCTATAGAATTTGATAAGAGTGGAGGAATTGTGTGTAACTGAATGCATTCACCTGTTCATCTTCCTCAGTGCTTGAGAATCATTTTAAATTAAAAATGAAAGTACAGTACCAAGCCAATGACAAAAAATCTTTGTCATGATATTTTCATGTCCTGGATAGTGTGACAATGAGGTCATTGCTTTTCCTTAACTCGGGAACACTTGACAAATGTTGATCAAATCAAACACTTCCCTTTGCCCCCTCCCCTTCATTAATTATCTTTAATGTGAAAAGGTTAGATAGAAATAGCACTCTGGGAATGGCTTCATGGCAGTGTAAAGATGTAGAAACATTTAGGGTATCCCCACCTTTGTCATATAAAATGTCCTGGTAGGATTTCCCCTCAGAGAAATTCTCTCTCTGTAGTTGGTGTTTCTCTGATAACGTATTGCATTAGTGAGTGAGATGTCTGAAGTGTGTGTCAGACATGCACTCATTCACCACATAAAGGCTTTTTCCCTCCCTTTATTGGTTTGTGATACAGCCCTACCTGCCACTGTAGTCAAATCAGAGAGAGAGAAGAAGAAGAGGAGGAGAAGGATGGAGAGAAAGGGGGGAGAGTCTGGAGGGGTTACGAGTGGGGTGGGGGGCGGAGGAGAGGAGGAGAAGATGAAGAAAAGATGAGAGGAGTCAACAGAGAGGGGCTGAGTGAGGGAAAGAGAGGGAGACGGGAGGCGCTCAATTTGCCATCACGGGTGCAACGGGGCAGAAAGTGTCCAAGAAAGAGGATGAATGTGTGCGTGTGTGTGTTTGAGAGAGAGAGAGGGAGGGATGGTGAATGAATGTTTATGTATGTATGTGTGTGTCTGCACGCGTGTGTGTGTGTGTGTATGGGTGGTTGCTAGTGTGCATGTGTGTCTAACAAGGGAGAAAAGACAACTCATTTGAATGTCAGATACAGGGAAGCGTGGTGTGCAGGGAGGGAGGGATGAGGCGAGGAGGGATGAGAAGAATGAATATGGATTACTGGGATGAAGATTCTATTATTTTCTGCCCGATTCTCTGATCTCTTTGTCGCAATGCCATAGGCCTCTGTGTGTGTTTTTTGTGTGTGTGCGAAAAAATATGTTGGATCGGGAATGGATCTGCAACAGTTTTCCTGTGTGATGTCTGAATGTGTTTATCACTGTGCATGTTCCTGTAAAGTGTTTGAATACACATGCAGAGTCAAAATTAGTTTGACAAGAATGATGAGAGTTTGTGTGTTACCGATTGTATTTTGTGTGTGTGTGTGTGTGTGTGTGTGCGTGTGTGTGTGCGTGCGTGCGTGTGCGCTTGAGAGTCTGTGTGTGTGTGTGAGTGAGTGTTTGTTCTTGAAGATGTTTTTAAGTTTGGCTAAGTAATTGACTGGAAACAATAAATTGAATTGTTCCTTGGCTTAGCAAATCCAACTAATGTGAAAAGTGGTAAAATGTTTTTGAAAACAGAATTAAATTCTTGGGGCGGAAGTACATGGCGGGGTGGGGGGGGGGGGGGGGGGGGCGGACACATTTAATTTCTTTAAAAAACATATTTTTTTTTTTTTGTTTGGGGTTGGGGGGTGCAATCTCCAAGTAGTCCTCGGATAGTTTCCAGTGACTATATATATATATATATATATATACATATATATAGAGGGAGAGAGAGAGAGAGATATGTATATAAATAGATATATAATATTTTTTCCCTTCCATAGGGACAAATGTGAAAAAAATACTATATAAAAATCATTTTTTTTGTTACTTTTCTTTCTTTCTCACCTCTTTCTTCCTATAAACAATTTTTCTTAACATTCCTCCTGACCATTCTTGTTTTTCTTCAATTCTTAGTGCTACTCCTCCCCCTCTCTCCACACATTATCAATCTCTTTCTCATTCTTTTCTGTCTCTCTCTCTCTCTCTCTCTCTCTACGGTTGAGTGGTAAGCAGACAGAGGGGGAGAGAGAGATGTGAGTCCTGGCCAATTTGTCCTGACACATAGAGATGCTCAGGTGGGAGAGAGGTGTCAAACAGCTAAAAGTGAGAGAGCGAATGAGGGGTTTGTAGAAAGGGAGACAGGGAGCATATATGAGAGAGGAAAGACAAGAACAGGAAGGCAGAGAATGGAAAAGGTAGAGAGATGTAGAAGAAAGAACATGTAAATATCTAACTACAGGCAGTGTCTTTTTTAAATGTTGTTTTCAATCCAATTTTTCCAAAGAAACCTGCCAGAAGTTTTTTTTTTTTAAAACCATCTCCAAACAGCTCTTAAAAGACAATGTGATTAGAGCTGACAGTGAGCAGCTTTTAGATTGCTATAGACCTATCAAGTAAACAATTAAAGTTTTGTAAAGACAAGAGTGATGCAAATTGAATGGAATAACAGTGATTTCGGGTCAAACAAGGGAGCGAGAGACAGATAGAGGCAGCGAGGTTCCTTGGAGGGGTCCCCCTGTGATATTGGCATGTTCCCCTTGTGTCGCTACAAGAGAGAGAGAGGGGGATCGACAGAGAGAAAGATGTCTAATCTTAGAGGGTAAGGGAGCGTGGACTCCCCAGGGCTTGTCGTGCTCAGCACCTTGTTAACCAGACATCTCTCTTTCCATCTCTATTTCCATCTTTCTTTCCACCGTGCTCATTCTCTGTCTCTCTCTGTCTCTCTCTCTTTCTGTCTAGCTGTGCCTCTTAGTGTTAGGCAGGAGGGCCTCTTGCTATCTATCTGTCAGTCCATCCTTCCATCTGTGTGCTCTGGTCTTTATCAATGTAGATTAACAGTAAGTGTGGTTTCACTCATTTGATAAACAATTTGAGCATTTAACAGAATTTGGTTCATAGGTGCGTGTGTGGCTGCGCATGTGTGTTCCTGCTGTCAGTGTGTTGTCAGGTTAAGGAAACCACTGTCTCTGGTTAATGGAACATCCACCAAGGTTAACACAGACTGGCAGCCAAAGTCTGATCAAGCACACACACACACACACACACACACACACACACACACACACACACACACACACACACACATAGTAACCACTTGGTTGGCAATGGTATCAACATTTCTGGAGAAAGTCTGGTTGTCAAGTTAAAAAAGCAGTCATAATACCTTTATAGTGCTGTATAGAAATGTGGTAAAACGAGGATATTTGGAGATGCTTTTGAAAAATGGAAAGAGGTTAGAATGCAGAAAGGTTTAGGATAGTATTGCCCAGCCTTAATGTAACTACAGTCTACTTAAGTAAACTGTTGATAGGCTCCAGTGCGTCTTTAGATATAAACTGCACACTGTATGTGCAATAGAACAAGAGCCGAGCCAAACAAACCTTACTTTAGAAAAAAATAAAAGACCAATAGAGCATTATAGAATTCCCTATTTGAACTTGCAGATTTGACGTCTTTTCTGTGAAAGAACTCCAGCTTTATTAATCTTCTAGCATTCCCATATTTCCCAGGTGTTTCCTGTCTGTGCTCACTTGAGGCCAGTGTAATTTGTTTCCATAAGCAGCATTTATAAAGTCTCCCCTTTTGCATGTGTGGGCAAGCTGTGCTCCAACAGGTTATACATCATCCATAGTTTAGGTGGTTTTATCCTTGGTTCCCTCTTCCCAAACATTGAGGTGTCCTAGAGCAAGATACTGAACCTTACTTGCCTCCTATGGTCAAGCCAAGGTTTTGTATGGTAGATGACACTGGATATAGTAGCTCATGGAGTGTTTACCATGTGGCTTGGACTGCAACCTGTACCCATATTCAGCAGCTCGATCTGCAGGCTGACATAAGAGAGGGACAGTTTGAGACCAAAACCAGTTCTGATATAATGCAACATTTCTGAACAAATGAGTCTCTAGAAAAACTTGTCTAGCTGCCATTACACAAGTATAATGATTTCTTCAAAAGTTTGATGAAGACATCCAATGAGTCTGGCTCATGAACAATTTGTGACAACAGAGTTCCAGTCGAAAGCATCAGTGAGGGACCACAGGATATTATGCTGCTGAGGGTGCTGAGCTTTGAGGTTTCAGGATGCTGTAAAACAATGTGAGAAGCACTTTCTACTCGTTCAGACACTGGCGTAATGAGAAAATACTCTTAATCCAGCTCACACATACACACACCGACACGCGCAGAGGCGTATTTCTGCTGCCGAGTGGTTTCTTGGTGAAAGCATATTGCGAGAGAAGCAGTTTAAGGAGTGGCAATTATAGTTTTGGACAACGTCATTGATTTAAACTCCTGATTAGAGGAAAGGTGACAGAGGTGGTACACACAATGGTGGGTGTAGGGGTGGGCTGAGGAGGGGGAAAGGGGAAAGGCACACACATGTAGACACACACACACATACAGCCTTACTTTTTCCGTCAGTCATGGGAATGCCTTAGTATGGCAAGGGTCCCCCCTTGTTCTGCCTTTCATGTTTCCCTCTCTCTCTCTCTGTCTCTCTCTCTCTCTCTCACTCTTTTTCTCGACACACCTGACTGAAATATTGATGTCTCCCAAGCGCTGCTGTTCATGCCTAAGTGGTTGTTTTTGTTTCAAGTAATAGGTGACACACACACACACACACACACACACACACACACACACACACACACACACACACACACACACACACACACACACACACACAATACAGGAACAAAACAAGGTAGGCAAGAAAAATGGCACATGCACACTTGGCTAACTTGACTGCTTTTATATACTGGTTAAACATGCCTAAAGAGTCACTCCATGATAACAGTAGCAGAACAACTGCTCTTGAGAGTGTAAATATTCACTTTTTTCTGCTATTGCGAGTTTCATTTCATCATTATGAGCGTAAGAAAACTTAGATTGAATTATTCAACTTTCCCACAGGTTTTTCAATTTAGGGCTAATTTATTCTGAAAGGTAGATGGAAATCTAATCTACATCTAGTCATCTAGTAGTTTGTAAGAAGTTCAGGTTGTCAGGTCCACCTTTCCTTCGTCTATCTGTTTGCTCTGTTGTCAATCACAGTGTCACAAGATACCTGACAAGACAACATCAAACCTCTTAATAACTTAAAGTTTACTTTTATGATGTTTTATGTGTGTAATAAAACAACCAATAATATCTATCTGATGGGGAAAGTGTTTTTATTGGTTAGCTGAATTGTTTGAAGAGGGTAGCTTACCTTTCCAAAATGAAAATTAAAAAAAAGTGCTTATGTTGCTCCAAAATGTTAACATGGTGAGTTGTATTTGAATTTGAATTCAGTCCTAGTAGCATGCCTTTTTCTGCACGTCATAAAAAAGAATGCATGTGTGCATACACGCTCACTCAAAAATGCTGTTCAGTCCTGTTCTATCCCTCCTCTGTGTAAGAGTTTAGCAGACCCTATTAATATTACATGAGAATCATTTGTATCTAAGCGCACCATTGACCTTAATCTGCAGAAGTATATAGACTACAAGTGTATGTGTCTGCACACACTCAAGCCCCCCTCGCCCTCACAGCCCGCGACAGTGGGCTCTATATGTAGCAACAACATGAGTTCATAGTAGGGTTGTTGACCAGATTCATCAGGTCTTCTCTTCCTGCAACATCAGCCTATGCAGGCCTGCATACCTTTGCTGGTGTGGGGACCCTTTTCGCTGGTTGCTTGTGTCTTGGCAAAGCATTCTCAGCAATTTAAACAATTTATTGTTTCACACACAAGATAAAAATGTCAGCTAAACGGTTGGTAGTAAATGGAATTACCTGGTAACACCAGAATATATACTTTCAATCTGAAACCACTTTCATTGAGAGCCTGATGAAGCCTGTGATATCTACTGTGTTACGAGATTCATTTAGTCTGTGCTCTGGTAACTGCTTACTCTGTGTGTGTATGTGTGTGTCTGTGTGGGTGCCTGTGTGTCTTGTGTGTATGTTTGTCTGTGTGTGCGTGCGTGCATGTGTGCGTGTCTATTCAGGAAAGCTGGGTCTAGGAGCTGATGTCAGATTGTAATTGAGTAACTCTAGTTCGAATGCATCTCCATTAGCTCTCCCTATCAGTGTGAGCTCACTCTGAGCCTGCGGAGGAGATACACAGCCTCTAATCCACCAGTGTTGCTAACTCTCAAGGGTTGGCAGGGTGACTCTCTAAACCACTGCTCAACTGTTTGACTTTTACAATTTTAAACATTGTACAAGACAGGTTTATTTTTGAAATAGTATTTTTGCAAGTGGATGAACAAAGAAGAAATGTCTCTTTATCTCTTATTCAGTCAATGCAGACTCTTATCAATCACATGCAGACCGGCTCTCTATGTTGGCTGAAAAGGAAAAGTTGGACTACTTCTTCAGATTTCTTCTGTTATTTGATTTCATGTTAATTTTGTTGTTATTTTTCAAGTGTCTGTACGTTTTTAGTCTTTCAACTCACAAGCATTATTTATTTATCAGTTATTAAAATTTTGACATGTTTATCCTTCACACACGCTGATGTATTTCAGTGTTCATTGATTTAGCTACTTAATTTACCCACAATATGAAGGCTCTGACAACCGAAGGACCTTGCATTCATTTTAATCAATTATGATAGGTTTTTCTAAAATATTTACCGTGTGATAGTTTCAGCAGACATTCATTGAAGGAGTGCATGATCTTGATAACATAAAACCTGTGAATGAAAGAGCTATTCTCAAATGTTGGAAAGGTGTCATCCTTTTGGTATAAGTGTTGGAACCTATGGTTTGTAAATGGTATCTATTTTAATTTAATTTGATGTATTTACTAATATTAATCCAGAGGGCACTTCTCACAGTTTTCATTATTGTGAGACATGCTTTTCACAGACATGCCTGAAACCACAAATGAAGAGATGTCAGGGAGTGCGGGCTACACAGGGACTTGCACCCTGAACAGTTTGTTGGTGTAGCACCTTGCTCAAGGGCACCTCTCCAGGAACAAGCCCTAATTTTCACATTTGGTCCTTTCCAGTACTTGAGATTTTGACCCTCTGGTCCCCAACCCAAGTACCCGACTGATCTGCTGCCACCCCTATGCTGTGTGTGTGTGTGTCTGTGTATGTGCTTTCAGTGTGTCCTCTATGCCCCTGTATTGTTCCCCCCATTGTTTTTCTTCACAAAAAGTCATGGCCTGACAAGGTGCTGCACGCTGTAAAAATTATGCCTTGTTTATACGTATTTATTTCCCCTTGACAGTTTAATTATTTCTGGCCCCATTGGAGGAAACCACATAAAAAAACTCCCTGTGTTCATACAGATTCTAATTAGGAATGCTGGGAAATTAAAACAGAGTTGTTTCGAAATGCTGTCATTTTTCCAGGGCCTCGTCGTGGAATTATGTCTCAATCAGCACAAGCGGAAATAATTACTTGTATACCTTCTAACTGCCAACATTTACCAAATGGCAAAGCAATTTACAGCCATCATGGCCCGGGAAGCAATCATTGGGCCAACTATAAATTCACAGGTCGACGGTTTGGAGAGCAACACTAGAAGGAAGGGTTATTGTGGAGAATTAGAGGGAGAGATAAAGGCTTGTGGTCTCTCTGTCTGCCCATGTACACCTTTGCCCCTTGTTTTCTCTTTCCCTTTCTCTTTTTGTTCACTTTCATCCCTTCTTTCCTTCCTCTCGTGAATCTATTTAACTGTCTTTCTTCCTCCAGACCTTCTTGCTTATGTCTACATCCTTTAGCTTATTTTAAAGTAAAAACATAGCACCAAGACACACACACTTACACACACAAATCTCAAACGGAGGCAGCGGGACGATTAAGTGATTATTTCAACACACACCATTAAACACACTCATTACAGGCGCAGACACTGACAAAGGCCCAGATAAAAACATACATGAGCACAGACACTTAAACACCCGCACACATTGGCTTTAAAGTAATTACTCACACACGTCATTAGACACAGACACAGATGAAGTGGAGTGCGTTTATGTTCTGTGTATCTTGTATTGTCGACTATATTGTAGCCCCTTTAACTCCTTGAATGCAATAACATCATCCATCTATAGTAGAACAAATGAAGTCTTTTCCCCAAGCTTACAGAAGAGGAAGTGATACAGGCAGCACCAGGCAAAGAGCAGACAAAGATTGTCTTAAAGTTTTTATGAGCATATTAATGGAAACAGCTGACAACGAATAGAGTGGAAATTAGAGATCACACTTGCTGTCTCTTAGGAAATAAAAAACAGAAATTGTACCTAAAGAGTTGGTATAAGAGCCGCAGTAAAAATATAGTTACATTAAGATAAACAGTCGTGACTAAATGAGCCTGTTTGTTAACATTATATACTATATATACATATAGTTTATATATAATATGCTTTCAAATTCATTTAAAATTCAAATGACGTAACACAATTAATAACAGTCTATATAGTCAGTCAAGAGGGGGAATTTGACTCCTCTGAAATGTTTAATAAGATTTGTTTAAGTCTATTTTCTATACTTTCAAATCCAGTTTCTGTTGTTGGGAGATCTGTCCTGTTGGTTTTGAAATGTTTGTCATGACATTCTCGTCACATTAAAATAGTTGAGTCCATTTTGAAGCTGTTAGTCAAGTGTTGTCGTACTTGTTACTAACTTGTTATCATAGTTATGTGCTTTGGCAGTGATTACAGTTTGTGCTGACTATTGTTGACACTTTTGTACAGATTCTGTGTAGCACGAGTGTCAATGCCTTTGTGTCATCTTTCTCTGACAGCTCAGTTATCAATCCAGTATATAAACTCACCCGACTGCTCTTATCAATTCAGGCTAAGTTCAGAGTGTTTTGGTGCATCATAACAGACCCTTGTGTTTATACTATTTGTTTGTGTTTTCATTCTAATTATATTCTAATAACCATAAAATACAAACATATTTTGGTTCAGGTTTTTGGGGTGTTTGTTGAACAAGTACCATGTTCAAGTACCCTTCAAATGTGTACAAGCCAACTTGGACTCGACTCGGATTTGTTGGTTTGTTGTTTTTTTGTGGTCCACCTCTACTTACGTTAAATCAAAAGAAAAACCATTTTATTCCACTGAATTTATTATTATACTTTTCACACTCAGATAAATAATACTTTATCAGCTTTATTTGCTGCTGCAACAACAACAAAGTGATTGTCACATTAATGCATCAGACATTAGAAGTCAAGAATATGATGAATATCTTGAAACGGGTCATTCTGCATATTAACTTTTTTTTTTCTCTGATAGTTATAACTATGTTTGTTTTACATTTACGATTCGGGGTGAGGATTCCCGCCAGACCCGACATACCTACTTTTTTCTTCGTACCTTGTTAAATCTTGTCACTTTAGTGTTTGATTCACTTAGGAATATATCAGGTGAAAGCTTTTTAATTGATATAGGAGCACAATGTACTTGTAGGCCTCCTTTTTAGCCACCCCTATGTGAAAAGATGACATATGTTGCCCTAGAACTGGAGCTTTCAAAAGTAATATGTATCAGTTCACTTTTTTATATTGAAAACACTTTAAAACACAAGAGCTCATGTGGGGAGCTCCTCTCTTCCTTTTTTATGCTGTGAACTTCCAGGCAAAATATTTTAACTCACTTTGATCTCTGTTCATCACAAGTAGAACATGAAAATATTTTTAAGACAGATCCACTTCATTTGAAACTGATTAGCTAAGTATTTTAGTGCTCAATTAAAAAATCAACAAGTAACCTCCTAAGCCAATAACAACTGGTGAACGACTTTTTAACATGATGATGATTTAACTATATTGAAGAGGTATAAACAGACACACACACTTCAGGCTGTAAAATGAATATTTGTAACCCTTGCATAAACATTACTGATTCAAATCAAATAGCCACATTCCTCAGTTTAACAGTGGCAACTGATATTGAGGTTAGATCTCACATTTTGTTGTCCTTGAAAATCTTTTCTTTTTTATGTAGTCTTACTCTCACCCTCCTCCTCTTCTTCTGTTGCTGTTTTATCCCCTTTCTCTCTTCATCTCCTCTGTACGCAATCTCTCTCTTACCGCCTTTATTAGTAGTGGAATTATTCACTTGGCTTGTACCTCAGTTTGAATAAATTGAGTGTTGAACTATTGGAGAGAGGGGGCTTTTTTGGCAGGCATACATTTGTGAGTGAGTATCTGTGTGTGTTATGTGTGTTGCGTTAACAAAGAGACAGCATTGAGAGACGACTAATCCCAGTGGAATAGCCCACTCATGTTCTGTTTGAGAGCGGCGTAATTAAAGGAGCGCACCTCTCCGAAGTCACCTATTTCAATACAAAACACTGCTTTATACAGACACACAGGCGGAAAGATGGACCCGCACACACATACGCAAACACGCATCCATTGCCTTCTTACCGAGGCAAGACTCACTCTGCATATAATTACATCCTCGCTCTAATTTATCCCTGGGAATATACCGAAACCTGAGGATGAGAGACAGGGAGGGAAGACGAGGAAATGAGCCCAGTGGTAGGAAGAGAGAGAGTTTAGAGAGATTGTAAGGTCAAGAGAAAGTAAGAAAATACTTCCCTGGTTATGCAATGATTAAAGCATCAATGTCTTATTTTTAGATAAGCAAACACGCTATATTTGTGTCTTTCTGTCTGTCTGTCTGTCTGTCTGTCTGTCTGTCTGTCTGTCTGTCTGTCCGTATGTCTACCCCCATCATTTATCTTCCTTTTAATGAATCCAGCTACTTATTTAACAATGCCTGCTGTAAAACTTTTTCCCCCTCCAAAAGCAATGTTGTCTCTAATAGAGATGTAGTTTGATTTGGAGTTGAGGCTGTAGGGGAAGTCTCACTCCGACTTTGAGGATACATAATGCAGCGGAGTACATGAACTCTGACAGAATGGAAATGATGTGTGCACACAGACACACTAACACACATCTTCAGTGTTGACATTTATCATGTCTGCCCTGTCTGTCCACGTTTGACGAGGTTAAAGCCCCAGTCCAGACCAAAGCCTGCCCCTTTTCCCTGTCCCTGCTTGATGAGGTCATTCCTTTCACTCTTTTATGAGGTACGGTCCAGCCAACCTTCAATCTGACCACTGACAGGACGGTGACCGCAACTGACCTGGAGTGTGTGTGTGGCAGAGAGAGAGAAAGTGGGGGTGTTTATATATAAGTATGTTTAAAGTCTCTCCTCTTTGTAATAGATTGAACATTGTGCGATTTAACAAGACAATATCAACATTTATAAACTTAAGACAAAGCATATGAGGATATGCATGTATTGATTCTTTTGTGTAAATCTTAATGCTTTTGTTTGCACTTAACAACTAATGTTACTGTGTGATGGTTTCAAAGCTTAATGCTCCCTTTTTATATACACCAAGGTCATTTTGTCTTTATCTCTGTCTTTCTCACCCTCATTGTGTCCCCTTATTACACCTATCTATCTCTCTCTCTCTCTCTCTCTCTCTCTCTCTCGCTCTCGCTCTCTCTCTCTGTCTCTCTAAAGTAACTCTCTGTCTCTCTCTCTGTCCCACACACTCTGCTGTTTTACTTGCTGTGAATCCAACCTGACCTTTGTGTGGAATAACAGGGCTGTCACATGGCATGCTGAAATCTCAACATACATCCCCTAAGATTATAAGCATGAGTATCCGAGTGCACATGTGCCTTTGAAGGTGTGTGTGTGTGTGTACGTGTGTAAGCTCTGCTGTTTGTGTGGTTAACATTTGAATGAATATCTTAATCTGTGTTAAGGAATACACTCGCACCACCACACATAATTGCTAACAGCATTTTGAAAGTTTGCCTTGGAATGAGAAATGATCTTTGAATGTGATTGCATATGCTTTAGTGTGTATATGAGAGTATCTGTGCATATGTGTATGACTTCCATGTACCCTCAGCTAAAGGTTACCCAGACAGAGTTTTGGTGACAGGCTCCAGAAAGCCCCCTAAACCCAGCAGCTTTTCCCAGCAGCTGGTGTTCTCTCCTTGGCTCCTTGGCCTTGATCACCATCCTTGCCCCTTCCCCTCCCTGGAGGTACCTGGGTGGAAACACACACACACACACACACACACACACACACAAGTTTGCAGCCATGATATATATTAAAATGTTGGCTGGTGTTGTTGATTTTTACTGGTTTATCCTCAAATCAGTGTTTTCACCAGGTGTAAATTTGCATGTTAAGAAAACATTGTTTATATGACCCACTTGAATGTTTCCACTTGTGCATCTTCTCATTTCTTCCTTATGTTTTGTAAAGATAAAACAACAGTCCCAAGCCTCTGTATGTTCAACATCTCAGAGACTGTGGTAGATGAAAGACTTGAAACCTCAACTCAGATGCTACAGCTGAAATGTTTGACTTTGAGTTGACTGCAGCTAGCTATGTGTATGACAACAATACAGTATAGTGTACTTTTGTTTAAAGTAAGGCCACATTTAAAAAGTCATGTTTATTATTTGAATTGACATATTATTAGTCATAGTGTAATAAAACACCCTGCCTGCACACAGAAAAACAGACTCACTCAAAAACAGTCTGAAATGAACTGCAGCTAAAGTGAAGGGTTTTTTCTAATAACACCTTGTGTCGCCGTGATATTACACCAAATGGGTAGTTTGGAGACAGAGATGGCTTTTTAGGTCTCTATCTCACATTTTCTTTGCTGCTTTGAGATCGCTATGTCTTTCTCTACCTCCTTTTTATCCTCCCTCTTTTTCTTCCTTCTCTCCCTCTGGGATCAGTGGATGGCTGGTTGGAGGGCCAGGCAGGGGGGCTGTGGTCAAATTGGCCATTTCCACAAGGTGTTGTGCTGTACCTGCTGACAGAGCTATCAGATAACTTAGCTCCATCCCTCCAGTCCCTGCTGGCAGCGTAACTGTGTGTGATGGTGTGTGAGTGAGTGTTTTAGGTTAATATTTGAGAGGACTGAGGTTCTTTGAAATAACTGGCTTCGATATATGATTTAGATTTTTTATTTTGGTATGAATTTTTAAATCAATAATGATTCAGTCTTATGAGCTATATAAATGAACACACACTTTTACATGCACACACAACTGGTCTCTATGCTGAGGCTGGCTGTAAACGGACCAGAGTCCATAGCTCCCTCTGTTGGCCAGCAGTGAACTACAATCTCTCCCTCTCTCTATTTCTCATTCTCTCTCTTTCTCGAAGACATTGGCAGCTGACTTTATGTGTGTGTAATAATGCAAGGTTTCATGTTTGCACATTGAGTAGTTGTAATCCATTTGAACTTCATTATCATTACCTATTGCTGACACAATTTTTTTGAATAGCAGAAGAGCAGATTTAACCTCAGTCCTGAGACATGTTATGACTGGCACACATGTGTAAATGTGTGGCTTGAGGTCAGCTACTTAAGTGACCACCTCTTGAATTTGTTAAATACTGATTTGACCAGCACAAGCACAAACACACACACACACATATACACACACACATACAGGCTGCCCTGAATGAACTTGCTGAGGCCTATTGAGTGGTGTGATTGATGTCAGTGAGAGTTGCAATGGATAATTCTTCCACAGATGTCAACAGGCCGTCACCACAGGGTCAGAACACACATACTGACACATACACACATACACACCACAAGCATACAAAAGACAAGAATGAGACTTCAGAAGTGTACAGAGTACTGCCGCCTTCCCATATTTACTGAACTGCAAAGACATGGCAGAAGCCCTTTATCACATGAATGACATCATTATAACAGTATTCCACTTTGAAGAATTTGATTGTTATCCCTAGTTTTATACAAATCTTGGAAAAGTTAGACACAGTGCACACACAGATAAACACACACAAGAACAGACAGGGTCTCTCCACAGCTGTACGGTAATAGCTCTGTGTTGAAGAGGGTTGCGTGGCAGCCGGGTTTGTCCAATGAGGGAGAGAAGTGGCCTAAAGGGGTCACTGTGAACATACACACTGCCTGAGAACCAATCAATAGTCATGGGAGCAGAGGAGGTGGGGATGGGGTCAGAGAGGGAGGAGAGGAACAAGGGAGGAAAAGAAATCCCTGAAATTTTGCGACTGATTTCAAACAGCAGTTTGAGAAGCTGAATGAAGTTATGATGAACACATTCGTGCTGACAGACTTTAAAGAACACAGCTGTGTTTTTGTCTCATCATAGAAATGATTTTATTAACATAAAGCTTTTTAAAGCTTTATGATGCCCCATATGCTGAGGAGATCTTAAGAAACTTGATCCTTGGAAATTTGTATTATGCTTTTTATATTATCACACACAATGTTGCTTTGTACTAAAACTTAAAAAAAAAAAAAAAATTGCTTTCTGATAACTGTATTCATTTCAGGATATGAATACAGCTTTTCTCATATTCTCCCCTGAGCATTTATCTTCTAGTAATATGTAAGTTTTATGTGAACATTAATTTCCAACACAGCATTCAACACATGTAATGCTGAGAAAAAGTGTGTTTCTGTATCTTGATCATTCTGCACCGATCTGGAGGTGTGTGTGTGTGCGTGTGCATGTGTATGTGCGTGTGCGTGTCAGAAACAGAGGTTTTGGTAAAGGATTTTTTTGCTCGGTAGTGACGGCAGAATTGATTCACACTCATCTTTGTCGATGCTTATAAGCCCCTGGATACATCATAACTCTGTGTGTGTGTTTGTTGTTTGTGTGCTTGTGAACATAAACATCAGAGCATCTGTGAATACATATGATTCAGTGCATTCTATGAATCACATCTCTATCCATAGATTGAGGTTCATGCTGTTGCGTATTTTATTCTATTTCTTGTTTTATTAAATTGTTGCCTCAGCCTTAATATGCAATAAATAATGAAGTTGTCATGGATACATATTTATTCAAATCGGCAGCAATTATAGGTATTGTATACAACCACATACTGAATGGACATTCTTAATGTCACCTGGTGATGCTTGGGTGTTGAACACTTGATGTTATTTCCACATGTTTGTTAATGAGTCTGACAGAAAGAGAAAGAGGTTGTAGTTACTGTTATACCCCACACACACACACACACACACACACACACACACACACACACACACACACACACACACACACACACACACACACACACACACACACACACACACACACACACACACGTACATCAAAGCAGGAATTGGTTTCAGGAAATGTTTTATTATCTTTTCTCTTCCAAAGCTGCTAATCACAACCACTCTCTTTCATCTTTCATCCCCCTTTTACACCCCTGCAATTTCTTTCTCTCTTTCTCACTCTCTCCTCCACACTTCTCTCTTCCCCTTCCATCCTGCGTGCAGGGGTATCTGAGTGTTGTAAAAGTCAGACTGAAAATTGGAGAATTTTAGGAAGAAAGAAGAGAGAGACAGTGTGCGCATGTTTGTAGCGGAGCAGATCTGATTCTCCCTGTCTCTCTCCTGATGTTCTCCTTTTTCTTCTCTCCGTTTTTCCTCCTCTCTGAGACTGAGGAGCAGTGAGATAAGTATTCTGGAGAACCCCCTTTGCAACGACAATACCCACCATCGAAGGTGTCAAAAATACTGGGAAAACATAGCCTGCTGGTTCTGAGACTGCAGGAGCTAAAAAAAAAAAAAAAAGAAAACAGCAAGCAGCGGGTAGACCTTGTCCCAATCATTCCCAAATCATTCCAGAAGAAAGGACAAGGGCCCCGAATTGCCATAATCCTGTATTTTACTGCTGAGCTGTGATGGGCTCTGCTGTATCTTGCCGGTGTGTTTTTGTGTATGTGTAGGTGTGAGTATGTTTGCAGTATGACACATGATTTAGTCTTAGGGTTTGGGGTCAAGCTTACACTATTTCCTTTGATCGCATAATTGGATGTGGTCAATTTTGTGTTTTGCAGCTGTGCAGACAAATCCTCATCTTTTTTTTTTACCTGATAATGACAGGAAACATGGCTTAACTTAAATATTACTCTGAAGTTTGAACAATTTGTATTTCACAATTTTCAACAGTGCATACAAACTAAAGGGCAATTTAGTGGTTAACATTGTCTGTTTCTAAAATTGCATGTGTTTGCTGGAATGCATTTTTCTGCATTCCATAGATGTAGTTACCAACTGAGAAGGACTTTTCAGAGAGAGTTGGTCCAAGCCATAGAAATAGAAAGATTTCCTGAAAAGAGACAAAGAATAAGAGAGAAAAGAAGAGTGGGATGTCTTGCTTTAAATCTTTCTCTCACCTGTCTCTTTCTCCTCTCCACTCCCTCCTTTCCTTCCTCCCTCCTTCTCTCAGCTCTTTGTCTGATCCCTCCCTCTCCACCTGCTCTTCTCTTCTCTCTCTCTCGCTCTCCCTCATTGTCTCCACCCCTCTCTCCGCCCCCATCAGCAGCCATTGGTCAAGCACCCACCAATCGGGGCAGAACCGGGACCTGAGGGACTGCATATGCAAAATGCTACTTAATATTCATGAGCTGCTATCGGGGCTTTAAGTCGTTGATTAGGACAGAGGCACAGCTTTCTGTCCCAACTGCCTGGCTGGCTGGCTGTGTGTGTACCTATAGCCCCCTCTCCCTGGCACTCACATCCACAGAGCACGCATACACACACATCCCTCACATCTACACACACGCAGAGCTGATCAGTGCAGGCAGCGCAGAGCCTGGTAATTGTATTGCTCCTACCAAGCGGAAGGAAGGACCAAGAGAGAGGAAGAAGAGAGAAAGAAGAGGAGGAGAGAGAGGAGAGATATAAAAACTTTGATCTTTGAGAATTTTTTTGTTTGTTTTTCCCTGGAGGTGGTTGACATGACAATGACCCGGAATCGCCGATGGATTCGGTAGGACACCAGTTATCCGAGTGTTTTTTAATGCACTCTGAACAAGAGTAGGTAAATTTTACTTTTTATTCTTATCTTTTAATTCATCATTCAACTTGTCATTGTCATTCACTGTGTGTGTGTGTGTGTGTGTGTGTGTGTGTGTCTGTGTGTGTTTGTGTATGTCTGTGTGTGTCTGCGTGTGTGTGTGTGTGTGATGGTATGCAGTGGAGGTGGCCAGCACCATGTCAAGGTTGTTTCTGCTGTCAGGTAGCACTCGTTCACTCTGTGTGTGTGTGTGTGTGTGTGTGTGTGTGTGTGTGTGTGTGTGTGTGTGTGTGTGTGTGTGTGTCTGTGTGTCTGCAATATCCGGGCAGCAGCTCTTACTCACTGGGTAGATGAGCAGATTTTCTGTCCCTCCACCTGAGAAATACACAAACACACCTGCACACACACATATATCCATGCATACATATACACACACACACACACACACACACACACACTAATTTAATTCAGTCCACACTTACAAACTTTCTTTTTCACTTTCTCATGTTTTAAGATATTGCTTTACTTTGAGTCAAATTGTTGTCAGGACAAAACACCAACTCAGTCAGAGAATGAGGTGTGTATGCCTATGCATGTGTTTATGCTTGTGCACGTGAGTTTTCTCTGTTTGTTCATCCAAGCAGAGAATCAGCAAGGTAACAGGGCATTGAGGTTACAGGAATAACGCGGAGAGACGGGAGGAGAAGGGCCCATAAGAGAGGTGGGGTGGAGGAAAGGGGGAGAGCTGCGCTCTTAAATGCCAGAGGAGGTAGAATTTCAGACGGGCAGCTCAGCGTGTGGCCCGGCACAGGAATTAGAAACACTTACACACACACATGGACACACTCAAACAAGCGGGTGCCGCTGAGCTGTTCCTTTCGCTAGCCCTTTGCTCTTTTAGGTGCATGTTGAAGACACTGCTAAAAATGCAGATGAACTGATTGGCACAACGGACATCAGTGTGTGTGTGTGTCTATAACCATCCACACACCATGTGAAATGTGTTTTGTAAAAACACACAAATGGAAAACAGAGTGTAAAAAAGAATACCTGTAATCACAGATTAGAGTGCAAAGCATACATTTATCAAAGTGATTTAGTGTAATTCAGGATTTGAAGTGAACTCTCTTCGTATGTAGAGGTATGAATGAGGCGGTCAAATCTGCATTGCTTTTGATAAACGCCAGGATTGCATCAAAAATGTGAAAAGGAATTTGTAAAGCAGATAAATTGTTTCAAGTTGTCACAACTTGTAGTTAATAAACCTAATGAGTTCCACTGAATCACAGCCTCAGTTCATGTGTCTTCACGGCAGAGAAACTAAAAGGTGAAAGTCGAAGCCAGGGCAAGATGATATTTAAATTTGTTTAACATCAGGACATTATGGTCATTTTTACATCAACTCATTGTGTGCTTTGAAGGTATCGCTTCTTTACACATGTATCTGTGCAAGTTTGTCTTTAACATGAGTCTCCCTCACCTTCTATGTGGCATAGAGAGCAACATCCTAAAATAGAATGTAAAAAGGACATATGGCCACATAACGCCATTCAACCTTTTTCTTTATCATTTTTTAGAAACAGTTTATTTTTGTGTTTTGTTTCAGTTTGGAATAGATTTGAAACCAGAGAGCTTTCTTTGCTGCATTTGATTGAGGAAAATAGGGTTAAAAAACTCCTCACAGGGTTTTAAAAGATAATTTTTTTTTTTCATGAAGTGCTAAAAATTCTTTTGATGAGTACCAATTTTACAAAGAAACAAAGAAAATAGACTGAGCTCTCATTCTGAATGTGTTGATTTCCTTTTGTAAGTGACCCAGCAAAGTGGAATTCAAATCGTCTTTGACTGTAAGGACTCACGCTGCTGCACTGTATCTGAAATTTGTGTTTCTATCTTCCACTCCAGCAGTGGGTGTACATAGGTAACGACAACAATTGAGGTTTAAAAATGTAAACTTTGTATTATCACAATGAATAACAGATTATTCATTTTTTTGGACCATGGATTCAGTCCATATTTTCTGAAAATTTGCAAAGCTTGAGAGCTGTGATTTGTTTAAAAAAATAAAAAAAACATTCTTTGATGCAAGACATAAAAAGAAAAGTGTGATGCACTTTTTTAATTGTGCGTTTCCGTAAATGCACAACGCCTTCATTTCCCGAAAACCTTCTTGTCCATTCTTGTCTCTTTCCATTCTCTCCTCATCCATCCATCCATCCATCCACTGCTCTCTTTTCTCAGATTCGCCTCCTCTGCTCTCAGACGCGCTTCCTACCCTAATTAAAATATTAGGGATAATGATGATCATACTCATAATAATAACAACAAGTACCGCTTAAGCTGTTAACATAATTGCATTCCCCTCATGCCATCGTATACATACCATTTGCATATCATTAATATATATTTTCTTCAGTGACTTTAGTGAATTTGGTGCTTTTTGTCAGTGACTGTGAAGGAAACGGGTGTTGAGAATAACACAGCGGCCGTGCAGATCAGTCAGTGAGACATTTTCAAAGAGGAAAAGACAATATTTTTTTAGATTACAGTCTGAATTATCTTCAACCAGGATTTACCTTTGCATGTCGTTAATTTTTCAATTGCATGAAAATGATTTACAATTTTTTTTTTTTAGATTTGAGTAAAATTCTAGATATCTGATCAATCCAAAAAAGTCTGAATGAAGCACACATTTGTGTTAAGAAGAAAAAATGAAGTCATTGAGTTATCAAGAGAATTATTTCCTATTTGAACGGATTGGATAATTAAAATTGTGCATGAGATATCAGTAAATTTCCACCTTGCCAGTCTTGAAGTGCTGCATTTTGTTTTGTAAAGGCAGCAATGAGCAGAATTACAACAGATAAATTATAGTGCACGAGTTGATTTTTGGAGCAGTGCTTTGACCTTTCAGATTTGATTATAGGGTTTTTTTTCTGATTTTCCTGAAGCCTTCATGAACATGATTTAAATTCATATTTTAAAAATGATTTCATTGTCCCTAAAGTCAGAACGATCTGGTTATACGGACTTAAATGATAATGTGCTGCAGTAAAAACTGTGTTGAAGAAGAGAACAAAATTCTGCAAAATGATTAAGACTGAGAGAATAATGACACTCAATTTCAGAAAATCAAGAACACTTATTGTATTTCCCTCTTGCCTTCTTTTTATCCGCTGCGCACTCTCTTACTCAGGCCAAGAGGGAGAGAGAGGGAGAGAGGTAAAGCTGCGTTGAGGGAGGGATGAGGGGGGGGACCAAAGAGAGATTGCACAAATTAAAATCCTTTTAATCTCCTTATAAAATCATTTACTTAATTCATCTGTCAAAGCATGTCAATATGTGCCGCACTGATTTGTTGGCTGTGTGTGTGTGTGTGTGTGTGTGTGTGTGTGTGTGTGTGTGTGTGTGTGTGTGTGTGGTGTGTGTGTGTGTGTGTGTGTGTGTGTGTGTGTGTGTGTGTGTGTGTGTGTGTGTGTGTGTGTGTGTGTGTGTGTGTGTGTGTGTGTGTGTGTGTGTGTGCGCGCATTTGCATCTGTTTGTCGTCATGCAGGGGTTCATGCCTGCCTGCCCACAGTCCGTCTGTGTGTGTGTGTGTGTAACCTATCGATGGTCAGTGTGAGGAGGTTCCTCTTTCTGTGTGTCTGTTTGCCTGTCAGTCTTGCAGATTTTTGTATTATCCAAGCCAACACACTCTCCTACACACACTTTGAAATGTACGCTCGTTGCATACAGCTGCCTCTCTCGTGAAGAGCCCGCACATTCCAGAGGTAATTTTGCCCCGTAAAGAGAGAGAGAGAGAGAGAGAGAGAGAGAGAGAAAGAGAGAGAGAGAGATGCAACGACAGAGACAGACAGAGCGAGAGGTGAGGGTGGGGTAAGAGGGGATTTTGCTTTTGTCTGACACCAGCACTTAGGGGTCCACTGGACACACACACATGCATGAGCGCACCCATTCCTGCAAAACACACAGGCACGCAAACACACATTCACTTATTTTTGGGGAAGCATTTGCAGCTTAAAAGTAACCAAATTGTGTCAAAAATGCAATTACACATTATTACTTATGCAGTCACCAACACGTATGCAGTGTTTGAAAACATCAATCCCACATACACGCACACACACACACACACACGCACGCACACACACACACACCAATTGGATGTTCTTGATGTGAATTTCTCTGATTGATGCTCAATCCATCAGTGCTGTGCATGCATGTGATTGTGTTATGGGTCAGTTCCGGCCTTTATGTGCAGAGGAGCAGTAAGAGGGACAGGACCAGCTGTGATGCACTCACACACACACTATCACACTCTCTGTAATTAGCCATTACGCCACACTGGTGGTGCATTTAAAGATGTTTGTGTGAATGTATATGTGCGTGATTGAATGCCAAAGCTCTGATTTAAAGGAGAGAAAGATTGTGATTTACTGTATAGTAAGAGACAACGGCACTCATATCTTCTCCTTCCCCCTCTTCTACACATTCCTCACATTCTATCATCTATACTTCAAAATGTGCAGTCGTTCATTTTTTTACCCATAACAAAATCTATCAAGTCATTTGTGCCTCCTTTTGAAGTTTACAGACTTTTCTGTCTCATTGAGCCTGTTTTCAAGATGTTGTTTTAGCGATGCAGACGAAAAAAGGAGCGAGTCGTCTTTGTCGCTGTGCAGATTTTATTTTTCAGCGTAGAAAGCGTGTTAAATTGAACTATTTTGACTTTTGTTAGTTGAATTTTTCATCATTTTGAATGTCATTAAAGCCAGAGAGACAGACTTACTAATCTGTTATTTCTGCTATTTACTAAGTAAATAAGTGAGCTGACCTCACACCAGAAAACTGGTACGAGTGTGTCGGTGTGTGTGTGTGTGTGTGTGTGTGTGTGTGTGCGCACGCTCATTCATTGTGTCGTGCTCAGGGCTTCTAATGCTACCTCTCACGCCTAATGGGAGGAGACAGCAGAGACCGGGCCACAATAGAACAGATTTAGATGGAGAGGTGCCGTGTGTGCGTGTTTGTGTGTGTGTGGTTGTGTTTGTGTGTGTGTGTGTGTGTGTGTGTGTGTGTGTGTGTGTGTGTGCATGAGTCAAAGAGGATCGGGGGATCGTTGCTGGTTAAAACATCGTGTCTGTCTTCTTCACTTTTTCTGCGTCTGTGTTTCTCCCTCCCTCCTCCCTCTCTCTATGTCCACTGGGAGCATCTTATAGATCGGTTGCTTGGATAGTTCTCCCCTCTACATGCTCAGGTCGTGTATGGTATGATTAAATTGTCATTGTTTCGACAGCATGTGAGGGGCATTCAAAAAGACAAAAGGGAAACATACAGTAAAGAGCAACATGGATAGATTCTGAGAGAGAGAGAAATGAATGACCGTCCTGCCTTCCGCCTGACAGTGAAATATTCCCCCTCTCATCCTCCCATCATGCTTCATGTGTGTGCCTGATGGAGAGAGAATGACAGACCAGGCCTCCATCCCACCTCTCTCTTTAGGTTTTTTAGGCTCCCTCTCTCTTCCTTTTCTCATTCTGTCTCTCATACACTTCTAATGTGGTGTAACAAACCTACTGAATAAAATTAGCATTACCAATAATATCTTCCATCACCAATCTCCAATTCACTAGGTATGCATACTGATTTTACTTCCAGATTGTGAGCAAAGGTTAATCTTTTGGGAATCAAAAATCTGTGATTAAACAACGCTTTAGAAGCCTTTGATAAATAGTAACTCATGTAACTGTCATGGGAGGGTCGGGATGAAAGAAAGAGTCAATTCTTTTTTTTTTTCAAGAAAAAAAAAGCCAAGATTGCCCAAAGCAGCCAATCTTTTTTACTTCGCTCGATGTCATGAAATATTTTTACTTTTTTAAATTTTTTGCTTCATCTCAAGTTTTCACTGTAGTTACATAGGATTATTTTACTTCCAGAAAGTAACGACCTTATCTTATCCATATGCAAAAAAAAAAAGATGCGCCTTTCTGTGTTAAAACAATTACAAAAATATGAATTTTATTTTTGCACTCTCTCGATGTATTTTCAAAGACGGGAACAGATCGCTGTTTAGAACAATGTCGATCCGTCCCGACATTTTAGCTTCGGGACAGAAGTGTGTGAGGACATGTCAGTCGCATGTTTGTACACTTTGTCGTGCGCATGTGTAACACTCTATCTGTGTTGTCTTTAAAGACGGATACATCTTCGTATGACTCTTCTTTTTGGTTGCGTTTTATTTTTGTTTGCAATCCTCTATTTAAAAGAAAAATATGAAATAAGCCTAAGATTTTCAAAGTGTCAGTCTGGATTTGAAAAGGCAGATCACATTTTCTTCCCACAGAAGATAAATAAAAGAGCATACCTGAAATTAAGAAAGAGAACATTAATTTATATATCTGAATAAGTTTAAACTTTTCTTTTGTTTCTCTCTTTTTTCTAAAATTATTATGTAGAAATAATCTTTTATTATTAGAACTAAGGTTTGCTGCTTTTATCATTTCCAGTTAAACAGATGGATAATGAAAACTCACAAATACAAACATACAAATGAATCTATTGAATCAATTACAAATCTTGAATACTTTTACCCCCAGTAGGTGTGTTCCTGTATGCAGCACTTTTCTTGACCTCCGCAGATTCTCTGCAATTCATTTCCCCTTTATCCCCACCTTCCCTCAACATTCACCCCCCATCACCACCTCACACGCTCCTCCTCTCCCTCCCCACCCCACCCCTTCCCTCGTGAAGCTGTCACCTTTCTGCACCCGCTCAGTCCCTATTAAGGCCGACAGCCCATCTGCCGCCTGCCCCGCTAACAGCTCCCGTCGCTAACGCTAACGCACACACACATCCACATTCACTCAGACACACAAAGGGATGGGTCTAAACCCCACCTGCTCGGTTGCATCCGGCTACACACGGAGAAATGTCAGACACATCTGCATATAAACATCTTTATACACTCACAGTGATTATCTTATGATATGATGATTCTCATGTCACATAAATGTTGAAATCTTTTTTTCAGACTATTTACGACCAGGATTGGTGTTTTACATATACGTCATCATTTTTTTACACATTAGATTTACATTTTTATTTTAAGTTCTTGGAAATTTTCTTTGAACCGTACAGTCATTTTTCACCACCTTAACCACCTTTGAGCCAGCAGTTGTAAATGAAAAATTAATCAAACGCCACATTGCATGAGAAAACCTTCTAGTTCTTTAATACGATTATCCAGCAAGTTTCTCTTAGTTTTCTGTTCAGTCATTAATCCGCACTCAGGTGTCCCCTATGGAACTTTATTTGTTCATGAAACAAGGTTTCGCCATGTTTGTGGATATTTATTGCATTTGTGGCTGGAAGACATCACACTGCCCAGACATGAGGGGTAATTACCAAGGGCAGTTGCAGCCCTATGTGTGTGTGTGTGTGTGTGTGTGTGTGTGTGTAAGTGTGAATGAGCGTGTGTGTGTTTTGGCATTTGCTCCCTTCAGGGATAGGTGCGTTTTGCATTAGCAAGAATGGCAACTGTCTCATCAATCACCGCATCACCATGTCACACACACACACACACACACACACACACACACACACACTCAGACACACACTAACATACGCACACTAATACTGTGTCATGGTCATTCTGTTCACAGATGGGCCAGCAACACATGAGCGAGTCACTGAGCATCAGAAAGACACCCACGATCTCCCTGCTTTCAAACACACACACACACACACACACACACACAGAAACCTTATTACATTCATGTGAGTGGGTGTGTATCTGTGTGTATCTGTGTGGTGGTGTCGCTTACATGTACTGACAGGAGCGTGAAATAGGTTAGGTAGAATCACATAGGTTAATACTCTCCCGCTCTATTCTTTCCTTTACTTACTGCAAATATAAATATTTATGACCTGAGCTTTCGGCATGTAACCCCTATTATGATTAAAAATCCTTAAAACAAAATAAGTTGTTTTTTAAAAATATTACAATTTTTAGTACATCTTAATTTCTAATACATATCTAGAACTGTTGCTGTACGTTTTACCTGTAAAATGTTCCTGTATTGAAATTACTGAATTGAAAAACAAACCTCCGATATTGCCTGATTGAAATGATTGTGTGCTGATTTTAAGATGCTTTTGATCCCACATTTAATCCTCTGAAAAGAATAAAGACATTAGAAAATATCCGATTACCTTGCCATAAGGCATAATGTAATAAAACAGAATCTCTCTTGGTAATCCTGAACAGTTCAAGCGCTCTGGCTAGTACAAGCGACAGACTGGAGCTATTTCTGCAAAAATCAAAAGAGTTTTGCTGTTCAGCTGAATATGTATCTGATTTGTCTGAACTCAGAAATGGGTAAAGTATTCTTTCAAAAATTAAATCTTATGGTATATTGGTTCCTTCATCCTTCAATTGCGGCTCAAACTCTCCGTTTCTGGTAAATTAATCTCGAACGTAGATTTAGATTTTCTGTTTGGCTTGTGGAAAGACTAACATTTGATTTATTATGAGCCTTTGATGTCAGGGATAGGGATTCAAACTACAAACGTCACCTGCATATGTGACTGGATGTACCTTAGTCAGGTGTTAGTCCAGACTGTTCCCCAATAAAAAGCGCAGTATTAAGTGTTGCCTGTCTATATAGCATTGTGACACTGCAACCAAAGCCAATAAGTGTTTGAAGCAGCAGCAGCGAGGTATCGATTCCTCCTATTCACCAGAGTGGAACTAAAACCTACATATTACACACCCGGGCCCTCCACCTCTCACTGAGCCGACCCAGCTCTGTGGATGCAGGGAGGGAAGGCTGTCAGATGGCTGATTGGTCCGTTTACCTGTCTGTCTACGCGGCCATCACCTGAAAAGGAACCCACTGTGGGACAGTATCACACCTACAGACTCCGACACACGTCTGTGTGTTTGTGTGGTAAACATGTGTCTATCAGTTTGTGACACATACTAACATCTTGCTCTGTTTACTGATACATTCGGCTGAGACAACGCACTCACAGGAATGTGGTAACTACAGGAAAATCCCAACAAAACTGAAAGATATTTATAACCAGATGATATAAGCCTTTATTTTATTTTTTTAGTAGCCATTCAGCGCGGCTGCATGGCTAAAAGAGTGACCAGATTGTTTGGTTTGACATGTTCAGAAGTAAAACGATTTTTCAGTATCTTAAAAAAGCAATGTGAAAGAATTTTTTTTTTTTACTTTAAAGACTTTGATGAATAATCTCTGATTTAAATATGCAGCTACATAAAGTAAATTATTTCCCAATTTGCTTGTTTTACAACAAGCAAACTTTTTTGAGGTATTGTGGAAAAAAACACATGCTCAAGAATCAAAGCACAGGAATGCCTCAGGCGTCTCTTATGCATTTCATTTCATTTTAGAAGGATCAATTTATTAGCAAAAGTGTTTTAGCATCTATTCTTATTTGAATTGATCTTTTTTTAATATCCTTACTGTCTGCCTGTAATGACGCTATTTTCTTCTGTACTGTCCGCTCCTTTCTCCGGTGATAGTTTATTTTTAATGTAGGCCACCCAGCCAAATGTATTATGCTCCCTGCCTCCTCTCCTCCTCTTTGACGTCAGCTATAAGCACTGTTCCTTTTTTTTCTCTCAAGCGGTGTTATTTAATTTATTTATTTTTTGGCTACGGATGATTTTGATTCTCTTGCCAGCGGTGACCTTATCACCCCAACAGCAGCTCCTCCCATGACGACAGTACTGGGTTTGATTGACATCTAGCAGTCCCTCCTCTTTTTTATATTCCCTCCTTCTGAAAGACAGACGCGTCCAGAGCTGGAACTGTTAAAACTCCTCTGACGTAAAACAGAGTGCTTCACTTAGAGGCCTGACGCATCGTCTTAGGCATCTGCGTACACAGACGGATATATTTCATGGAAATTTGTTAACACGTTCCAGGACAAAAGCCTTGTGTACTGGTCTAAAGTCATCTGTCTGTCTGTCGGTCTGTCGGTCTGTCTGTCTGTCTGTCTGTCTGTCTGTCTGTCTGTCTGTCTGGCACTGCTTTCAGCATGTCTTCCTACGTATTGCTTCATCTAAATGTGTCTTCCTGATTCCTGTTCTGCCTAGACTACTTGAATGTAAACGCCTAAAACTGTCAGCTGTGTGTTGTATCTTCTGCACACACAGGAAACAAAACATGTGTGTGTTTGTGTGTATCAGGTTTCTATGGTAAACAAAATCAGATGTGTTGAAAATGTTTGTTGTTTGAGTTGTAGTTTATTTTACTTGCATTATTCTTATGTGAAAAAATGATGACTTGCTGTATCTGGGTCTAAATATTCATCACACCTTACTTACTTTAACTCACTTTTCTTCTGCTTACAGAATGAACTTATCGAAGGGGCCATTGGTGAACAGCAGCAGTGAAGATAACTCCAAGTCAAACTATAGTAAATGCGGCGCTGGCGCCTGGAGGATGCACCAGAGCTACGATCCACTAGAGGCCAACCACATGAGAGACGCACATGCCCTCTACAACCCCAGGTAAGAAAAGCTACACGCACCCAAAGACACACAAGAAAGTTCAGAGGGACAAACATGTAAAAGAAAAAAAGAATCTATGAATCTGTTTGGTTCAGTTTTACACAAAGGCTACACTTGACCTCTGTAAACCGTAGATGAAAGGGAAAAGAAAGGCAAGCACTTTGAGACATCAAAAGCCAGTGTTTTAGTGTTCAGCGTGTGTGTGTGTGTGTGTGTGAGAGAGAAAGAACTTCTCAATGATGTATCAAAATAAAAGGTTTCATGTTTGATTTTCTTTCATTTATTACTTCAAATATTTCCCCCCTTTTCCATTATTCTGTGGCAGCAGGCTTTATTGTCTCTTCAAACTGCAGTATTTCATGTTTCAAGGAATAGATAATTAGAAATATCTTTGAAATAAGCTGCTTGTGGCTGCAGATGGCCTAGTGGTTAGGTCGTGCCACTTGTATGCAGGCAATAGTCCTCGAAGCAGGCGACCCAGGTTTAAGCCCGGCCTGTGGATCCTTTTCCCGCAGGTCATTCCCCACTCTCTCTCGCTCTCTCCCCGGCTTCCTACTCTATCCACTATCCTATTGAAAAAATAAACCTTTAAAGGAAATGGTAATAAGCTGCTTATCATAGAGTGAGTAGTAGAGAGTATCATCGACTTTAAGGTTCCCTCTATTTAAAACAATCAGATGTTGACAATTCCGAGAGAGAGAGAGAGAGAGAGAGAGAGAGAGAGAGAGAGAGAGATTTTTCCTTTGGGAAATATTCAATACACAGCTTGTACTTTGACATTGACAGATAATAAGATAAATGGCACCCTACTTAATGATGAGAAGAACAGTGGGTGAGCAGTATTTTTCACTGAAGGTTCTTAACATTTTTCACTCAGTATCCAAGGGCAAAATATTTTGTTTTTAAAATAATGTAATACCGGTAATCCCTGGATAACGCTTGTAGCTGCTGCGGCACATTTTACATATTTTTACCTGTAGCTCTATTCGTGTTTGTCTTTACGGTATATACGAGGTTTCATGTGAGAGCGGGATTCAACTTCTGGCTCAAGGACACTTCAGTAGTGCAAATGCATCGCAGCACGCAGTCTTTAAATTATAACATTTGGTTGAAGGACAGTCACTTAAACCATAACTGAAATCCCTCATGCCATCTGCATGTGCAATAAAGCATGAAAAGCTTTGACTAAAGAGACGTTGGACTTTATAGTTGTCCTGTAGAAACCCATTCTAAGTTTCTGTTGTTTGAGGCGGGTGAGAGTGAGGGCTGCCTTCGTCCATTTTTAGAACACAAACTGTAAATATGCGGCTTGTTTCATGTTGAAACACAGCAAAACGTGTGACGCATGAAGCACAGACACACACTCTCTGTCTTTTAATCATTCCATGTTTTCTGGAGAAGACATAGAGCCACATGCCAAGATTGTCATTCCATAGTTGTGAGTATGGGTTTTGTATATAATTAGCATAATTCAGGCTTATTGCACTATTATATGCAAATAAAAATGTAAAGGGATAAATGTGCTTGCTGCTCTTTGTTTATATTTCATTATGCATTTTTTCCATGTGAGCCCGTTTTGACAATGCACTGCCATGATCTAAACAGACATGCTAAGGTGCCTAAAAAGAAAGTGCTCCGGAAAGCTGCCCAAAAACTTCATCGATACTTCTGTTATTCTTTTAAACACCAGCAGCTAAACATTAAGCTGCATTGTGTCACCTGCTCTCATAACAACCTAAACGTTATTGTCATATCATGCTGTTTTTGTTGTTTTGATAAAGCGTCCACATATAGCACTATTGATTGGTGCATTGTTAGGCATTCTCATACCTGTTTATTTTTTAGTGTGTGTCAGCATGTCTATGTGTGTATAAGTGCCGGTGTGCACTGCAGACTGGGAAGTCTTAGTCCAATAGGATTTCAGGGTTAGTCTGGGTCAAGCCAATTAGAGGACTGGCAAACCATTCTCACGCAGACTCTCAGCCAATCACCATGAGGAGAGTTACTCGCACATCGTGAGTGTGTTTGTTGGCAGAAAGTGAAGTCTGGTGATGAGAGGTGTAAAGGTTTGCCAAAAGCTGGGGAGTCACGCCATGGCTAAGAGTCACAATCTGCATTTGCATTCAACGTAGAGAGAAAAAATACATCCTCAAAATGTCTTTGTGGCTGCATTCTCTCAAGTTATATTACCCTAGACAAAGTACATTTAATTAATTTATTGCAGAATGACTGCGTAAAATAACCATGCCTCGATTATTCCCCAATTGGCAAAAAAAACACAAAATCATCTGAGAAAATTCACAATGAAGATTTATGCTAGAAAATCTGCAATAGATACATAAATAATGTCCTAATGGGAACAAAAAGGTCTCCTCATTTAGAGTTCATCTTTAAGTGTTACAGTGACTCAGCATACACACTGGTAAGAACAACAGATGGAACTGAATTGATTAAGACATCATTAATGGGACTAAACATGTGTGCAGTATAGTAACATGATGAGGGAAAAAAAACTGAATGTCTGTTTTTTATTCTTGGACATGCAGTGTAAGATCAAATGGACACTCTCTCCGGGACATCTGAACCCCTACTGGGTTGATAGGATTTTCATGTACAATTGACATACACTCTCTCTCTCTCTCTCTCTTCTCTCTCTCTCTCTCTCTCTCTCCCCCCCCCCCCCCACCATAGGGCACACTTTTTGTATTGCGTGTAGAATTGGTTTTATTTCTTACAAAATCACACTTTTAGTTTTTTATACCTGAGAATTTATTTTTTAAGTGAAAACATTGAAATCCCCAATTTTTATTGTTTAAAAAACTTTGATATGTTTTGTTTTCTGGGGCTTTTTTCAAGATTGAAAAACTTTTTTGAAATCATAAACAAATCCTTAATTTGTTTTTGGAGAACTGCAGTTTTTTATTGGACGGCAACAATATTATTCCTATTTTATTTAGGCCATCAAACCATGGGAATGTGATTAATGTCAGGCAGCCAGGGTGCGCTTCAATACACCCACCCACCCACACACACACACACACACACACACACACACACACACTTTGCTGTAAACTGAGCCCAATGTAATCATAATGATAAAGCAGATTGCCTTAACACACAGATGGGCCTCCCAACAGTTCTGTGTGTGCATGTGTGTGTTTGTTCATGTGTCTGCGTGTGTGTGTGGGTGTGTGTAAGTGTGGACAACGCTGATTGGATTGCAGATTTATAGAAGAGGATTACTGCTGGAGCAGAGAGAGAGAACGAGAGGGAGAAAGAGAGGGTTTCAGACACTCACCTCTCATTAACTTCCACCCCCTTCACCTCAGCTCGCCTTTTTCTCTGTCATGGATAAACACACACATATTCTCTATACACACATTGACTATTTGCTATGAACACATAAATATGAATATTTAAGATGATATGTAGATGCAGCACTTTGTTTTCCATGCAATGTCAAAGTTATGCTTATAAATGAATTCTACCATAAAAAATGCTTAACCAGGGTTTAGATCCTTACATTTTCCAATTATTTTTTTCAGGTGATGAGTTTTTAGAAAAGTAAATATAAAACCTCTGAAAGCAAAGCTAACCATGCAAAGACATGCAGTAGTGAGACGTCTCATCGTGACAGCAGATTAAACTGTAATAAAACCTAAAGATTCCTCAATTTTCACCAGGTAAATTTGATCCATGCCAGAATACACACTAATGATTCTGCACAAACAGACCCTGTAGAAAAATGTTGAAATGTGAGACAATCAATAGGGGACATAAAATGGAGAGAAAGAAGCATGTAGGCCAGAGAGAGGGACAGACTCAGGCAGAGACAGTGGCCACTCCAGCAAACCTGATTATGACTGGATGTGAATTAGATTCCCTAACAGATGGTCCGAGAGCGAGGCTGTAAGGTGCATCAGCCAGGAGAGAGGGGAGGGAGACGGGGGAGGAAGGAGGGCTGGGGGAGAAGAGTGGGAAGATCACGGGAGGAAGCAGAGGGAACGAGTGTCAACAGCAGCTGGTGACAACACAGATCAATTCAGTTCAAAATGTGCAAAAGTAAAAAAATATTTAGGTGCACATTTGGTCTTGATTTCAACTTATTTTTCTATCTATTTAAGATGTATAGGAATTATTTCAGTGTATTACATCTTTATGATACATTCACTTTCTTCTTTAGATTTCCACTGGTACGCCTGAAATGTAATTCAACAACAATACTGTGAATCCAGTGAACTGGCCAAATCTGTGCCAATTTGGTATAATATCCTCATAATGTGGATTATGTTCTTACTTTTTCAAATGTGCTTTCAAAAGAAATTGGATGCCAAATTGAAAAGTTAGCTGTGATCTAAACCTGTTTAGGATGGATTTTCGCAATTTTTACAGATGCTGTGCATTATTGTACATACTGCAGCTCTGCTTGGCTCTCTCTCCCTGTGATGGATAGGTGTAAATCATCACAATCCTGTTCTGACAGCCCAATTTCCCCAAATCTGATCTGCTTAAAGAATGCAGCTTTTGCACCCTCTTCACTTATGTCTCCTCTCCTCTCCTCTCCTCTCCTCTCCTCTCCTCTCCTCTCCTCTCCTCTCCTCTCCTCTCCTCTCCTCTCCTCTCCTATTTCATTCTCTCAAATAAATTCACATAATCTCCCTCTCTTCCTTTCCGCCTCTCTTCGTCTTTTGCAGCATTGTGCTCTTTTTTAACCATTCCCTCCTTGTCTGTGTCGCTCTTCCTCCCCCTCCTCCCCTCTCTCTTCCTCTCTCCTGTGTCACTTTTGAAAGCCCTGTCATATTGACTAGAGTGGAAATCCTCTTTCGCCATCTGTTTAATAAAATGTGTTTTTAATCCGATCGGTGATATTTAGCTTTTTTAAACAGTTATTTTTCCCTCCACGACAATTTCATTTAATACAGCTCTCCTTTCTATCTGTCTGAGAAAGCGAGAGGGTGACGAAAGTATGTGTGAACTTGTGTGTGTGTGTGTGTGTGTGTGTGTGTGTGTGTGTGTGTTTGTAACGACATGTGTGTCTGCCACAATGGCAGATTTTTATAGTTGTTTGGAATTGCTTAATGATAACACTGCTGCTAATCCACGCACACACATACACACACTTACAAAGATGAACTCTAACCTTGATCAGTGACCTTTCTTTTATAAAGGTACTACCTTAAAATGTGTGTCCTCTTTATCGCTCAGACAACTTATCAGCAGAATAAATAGAGATTCAGACTGCTTGCATCAAACTCACTGTGTTTATGGTTTTTAAAATAATTGAATGTTACTGCTCATATTGTTCATCACATACAAGCTTTTCATTAAAACAGTATAACTTATTTTATGTTTTCTGTATGCACTATGCAGTTTAAGAGGTTCACCTCAAAGAGGAAGCTCTCAGTAATTTCATTGATTTCCACTCTTCAGCTTTCCCACTAAAGGACTCGAGGTCACTACAGGTACATGGAATACAATTTATTCCCCAAGATCTAAAAGTAGAACTAAATCAGACATCTTATTTGCAATAATTGATGTATTAAAATTATTTATTCAATAAATACCCAAATAGAGTTAAAAACCTATTTACTGTACTCCTGGTGTACTGCATACTCAAGGATTTAGAGGCTTGAAGCACTGTTCTTACAGTAGACACCCACCCTTACAAATACAATGACACAAAGCAGATAAAGGAGACAGAAAAAGAGAGGGGGGGGGGGGCAAAGAGAGGTAAAGAGAGACAAAGAGAGAGGTAAAGAGAGAGAGAGAGACATGGTGACAAAGATAGTGCCTGGCAGCAACACACTTATCAGCTAGTGCTGCGCTAGAAAATGACCTAAATCATCAAGATTCCCATCTGACACTCACACACATACACACACAGTGTAAGCAGTGCACTGTCTGCCCCGAACAAGCTCAACCTCTTCATATCTTTTTTTTTTTTTTTTTTTTTTACTGAAATAACATCAACACAGGCAGGCTCTCAAACCTAAATCATCTTTTATTCTGTCCAAGACAGACGTTAAGAGGAAGAGGAAAGCCCTGAAATATTTGGATGAAAATAAAGTTTTATAAGAAGGGGGAAAAAATTGGACGGACTGATAAACGGAAAGATGAAGACAGTACAGGACACAGCTCTATGAGGAAATATTGATATAACATGATACTCCTGAAGAGTTTGCAGTCTGCTGTTTCCAAAGCATATAATTCTTGATCAATCGTGTTCGGGCTGAGCTTGCCCTGTGGGTGCTGTCTCCCACTGGTTATCCATTCACATCTAGAGAGAGAGAGAGAGTGTGTGTGTGTGTGTGTGTGTGTGTGTGTGTGTGTGTGTGTGTGTGTGTGTGTGTGTGTGCGTGCGTGCGTGCGTGCGTGCGTGCGTGCGTGCGTGCGTGCGTGCGTGCGTGCGTGTGTGTGTGTAAACTTTATAAAACCCCAGGATGCAGCATAACAGCTTTAGCTCCTCTAGTGTGCCTCTATAAGTCTTACCCAATTCATTTCACACCTGTGTATGTGTCTGTGGATAGTTGTGCACTGTAAAGCTGTGTGTTTGTTTGGTTAAAATTCATACTTGAAAGGAGTCATATTGTCCAAACAGTGGACACTTTAGATGCGGGGATATAGACACAAACACACACATCCTCTCCTCTGCCAGTCTTTACAGCTCGACAGCCCATTGGGCAGAATGTGTTTTAGCCATTATCACATTGATTGTATGTAATCAGGGGTTTATTCTGCAGCCAATGAAGTGAATTACAGGTTTCCTGCCCGACTAACACTGTAACAATTGATCTGCTCCCTGGTGTGTGAGTGTGTGTGCGTGTGTGTTTGTATATGTGTAGGGTGTAAGGTAGTGTGTGGATGCACTAAAAAGAGAGCGGAGCAATGATAGTGTGTTTTTGTGTGAGAAGTAGAAGCAACCACAGAAAAAAGAGAGAGAGTTAGAGACCCAAAGAGAGCAGGAAGGAGAGAATGAGAGAGAGAGCTCAGTAGGAGGGAGAGTGGTTTAGATTGACTGTCGCTGCGTGAGTTTTTATTTCTTATTTTATTCATTTTCCTCCCTGAAAACAACTATAATCATCCACACACTGTGAGCCGGGGTAGCTAAACCCGAACACTCACATTTACACAAGCACACAAGTTATTTTCTCTCTCTCTGTCTCTGTGCCTTTAAACTCTTCACACATGTCGGCTAGTGCACTTGTAAAAACACATATTCAATTACTTGGTGCCTATAAAATCGCACAAACGATAGCGCACACAAAAACTCTCTACTATTTGCATGTCTCTGTGTTTTTGATTGTTTCTCACCGCATCCTCCCTAGTCCTTGAATGCAGAAAAATATTCATTCTTTAATTCTTTAACCACATCTTCCTTATTTTGATCCAGTGTATCAAGCTTACAAGTCAAGTTTACATGTTTTTCATGTGTGTGCACTCTCACTAGTCCATGTACTGAGCCAAGAAGCAGACAAGCAGTTCAACAACCCTCCACAGATAGGAGAGCATTGAAAAGGGAGTACAACAGATACAGACATAGAGCAGAGAAAGAGAAATAAACAGACAAGTGTCGGGGCTAAAAAAGCAATCCAGACTATTGATGAAATCGTTCTATTCATTTGACTATGGAAATGCAAATGCTTTTTTTCTTTTCTTTTTTTTTGCTCCAATTCCTCTCCTTACTCCATTCTTTAATTCAATGTATTTTCTCTCCAAAAGCATTGGCGGTATAATCTAGATAGAATTGTGTAAGGTTTTCTCCCTCTCTTTTTGCTTATTGGACTGTGTGTTCTTATCAGCATCGAGAGCACAATGCTTGGTGTGATGGAAAGGTATTAGCCAACCCGCTGCAGCTACATTGTCAGCACTTCTTCCTTCTCTGTCTCTACTGCTTCCTCCTCTCTTTCCCCCACTTTTCCTTCCTGCTCTTATATTTCCCCTCATTTTGATCACTTTTTCTATAGGAATTTGTTTTGAAAACTGTGACATGAGTCTTTCCTCTGCATATACGCATTATAAATTGTTAAGCCGTAGATTAAGCATTTGTCATTCTCTAAATAAAACTGGAGATCTTAATCATAATATAAGCTTCATATTTCCATTTATTTTTAGTCTGAGATCTTCATTTTTGATCATATTTCGGTTTATTATTTGTGTTGATAATTAAATTATGATGCATTTGTTTCACACACCATGTAATTGCTGACTTCTAGGGACATGCCACCAGCAACATGAGTCCAGTAGAGCAGGCGAGGTCAGACAACCAGACCAGGTGTTGTCTCAACTTTTGATTTGATAGTTAAAGGTGAATGTTAAAAATATAGACACCTACTTGGTACCCCAAGTAGTGCTCCATTTTGATCTCATCTCCTCTTATCCCCCCTTTTCTGCTCTGTTCTCCTCTCTTCTCTGTTCTGCCGTTTTGTTCTGTACCCAGGGGAGGGACAAAAACAGTTTGGAGTTGTTTGAGGATCAGTTTGTGTTTATGGCTGCCATCTAGCGTGGCAGTCGAGCAAAGATTGTATATAATAAGAGAGTGCGAGAAACACAGAGCAGAGGAGCACACAGTAAACAGCACCGGGACACAAAGTGAGGCACAGAGTAGTTGCTTTAATACAATGATTGTATGTTTGTCCCTGCCAGTTGTCAGAGCGCAGCCTCAGCCCACGGCTCTAATGACAGCTTGTCATACTAAAGTGGCCCACCTTCCTTCAAAACACACAGGAAAAAAAACTGTCTTTTTCCTCGGTTTCCTTTCATTGTCATTGTTGCCTCCTCTCTCCATGTGTCCACATATTTATCTCTTTTTCGTGAGTCACTGTGTCTTCAAAATTGAGTGAAAGAAAGAAATAAGGGCAAAGAGAAAGAGAAAATGACAGGGATCGAGCTGGTAATGGAGACAAGGGAAGGTGGTAATCTTTCTGGTGTGTGTGTGTGTGTGTGTGTGTGTGTGTGTGTGTGTGTGTGTGTGAGTGTGGGTTGTCTCCATGTAAGGGACAGGTAAATAGGCCTGCTGAATATTTGATGTTTGCAGGAACTAAACAGCCACTTTTATCCCCTTGCCTTGGCAGTTTTGGGAAGCTCTCTTGTGGTCAGTTTATTTACGGCAACTCATTTTAAAGTATAAAGCTAGATAAATGAACTTGTAGTCCTTACTTTCATAGATCCGAAAATCATCTTTTATGCAGCTTTGTATTTCAAAAGGCTGGGAGTGTGCATTTTCTAGTTTGTTCTGTTTATTTTACTGCACATGTGGAGCTCAAATTACCGTTATATGTCCACTTTATTTGTTGATTAAGCTGCCGTCTGTCAATTTAAAAACTTCAAACAATTGAAAACCAGTCCTTTCTTCATGACATCGTATACTGTAAATCAAAAATGATAAAATGAATTGTTATATGCTATATGATTAGTGACAGTGTCCTAATATCATATTTACACACAATTCATACATCTCTAAAATGTCTTTACTATTGGCTCTTCTTTTACAACATTGTTACAATAGGCAGTAACAAAATATACTATAGGGTTAAAAGGAAAATGTCTTTAACAGTATTAAAAAAAACAGCTAAGCCTTAAACATGATTACAGCTCTTCTTTGTGTTTTACTGAAATCATCTTATAACACACGGCTCACGTCTAAAAGCCTCTTGTGAAATAACAAAAAGAGAAAGGAACACACTCAAGCCTTTCACTTCATATAAGTCTCTTTAAACACCTAAAAACATAAAGAATTGATAAAGAATTAGACCCAGCCCCTTCCCTCTCTTTCTCTCCGCACTCATCTGAAGAGCAGACAGGCACAATAAGACTGCTCTTTCAGCACTGAGCCGTCGTTACATAGCTCCATAATTATACTGATAACATACATACATAAATGCATTCAACCTCTCGCTCGGCACAGCGCGCTGCCTGTGATTTCTTAATCTTCTTTCCTCTTCTCCCCTCCTCTGAACGCATGTCTTCTTTTTTTATTCCTTTTTATTCCTCCCCCTTCGACTGCCATTATTTTTCATTCATAAGCAGAGTGGGAGAAAAGGAGACGGTAGAGTTAAATGGAGAGAGCGAGAGAGGAGAGATGGAGAAGAAGAAGGAAAAAGAGAAAGATGGATGAGAATTTGAGAGAGATAGGAGGGGGGAAAAGCGCTTGAGATCTTATTGCACTTAAACTCTTTCACTTAATGGTTCTCTGAGGGATTGACGGTCGAAGGAAGGGGGCATAAAAGAGCATAAAGAGTGAAAAAGGAGAGATTAAATCATCACCATCACATCATCATATTAAATGGCTCTACTCTCTTTTTCTGTCACCACTGTATTTTCTATCCCTCTCCTGGAACATAGACAAACCTGTGCGATCTCTCAGCGTCTCGTCACTCTTAAATATTTGCATTCATTTCTTCCTCACTTTTTCAAGTCTCTCTCTCTTTCTATCCATCCAGTGACTCTTTATTTCCCCCTCTTTTTTTTACCTCACTTTCTTCCACTTGATTTGTGTCCAAATCTTTTCCACCATCCCCCTCATTCCAAACTGAAGGCCTACCTTAGCATCAGATAAATGGATTTATAGACATTGGTGAATACCACAAAGCCACGATTAATGGAGTCACTGAATTAGATGAAACTCCAGGAAGCGGAGGGTAGAAGAGGTGGTGAGAATAAAATATATGATGAAAAGGGAGAGGGGGCGAAAGGCCAAAGTATTGTACATTATAAATGTCATGTCACTTTATGAAAGGAAAAAATGGATTTAAAAGCAGTGCAATTCTGGGACAGGAGAGTTTTTGGTCTCACAGTATCTGTGTGGGTTTGGTTAAAGAATAAGAATAAGCTGTTTCTAATCAAATAACAATGCAGCACATTAAAAAGTGAAGAATACAGATGTAGAAATAGTGTCTGTCATTTGGCTGTCATCTGATTTTGCAGCAGATTCCTCTGTCTCAATTCTGTCTGTGGCTTTCTAAAGCTGTCTGCCTGTCTGTCTGTCTGCCTGTCTGACTGTCTGTCTGTCTGACTGTCTGTCTCTCTGTCTGTCTGTCTGTCTGACTGTCTGTCTCTCTTTCTGTCTGTCTGTCTGACTGTCTGTCTGTCTGACTGTCTGTCTCTCTGTCTGTCTGTCTGTCTGTCTGTCTGTCGACTATATCCATCCCCCCACCCTTCCCTCCCCTGACTGGCGCTCCATTCTCCGTCAAGGCACTGTCTGTGTTTTATGGGTCCCTGTAGAACAGGGATCTTTTACAGGCCGACTGGACTTTAGAAGCCCCTCGTTTAGCAGCATCCTGCCTTAATTAAAAACCCCTTTTGTGCTTTCTGCCTTTAACAATGAAACGGGAGAGAAGGGAGGGAGGGCAGGGTTAGAGGAATGGAGAGTGGTAATGCAGAGAGGAAGAGATAGAGGAAGAGAGAGAGAGAAAGAGAGAGAGATGGCAGTGAATAGGAAGTGATAGGGCGACAGGCAGATAGATAGTAAGGTAGACAAAGAGAGGGATGGAGAGATATGGACAGAGGGAAGATAGCTGTTAATTACAACTGCCATTAACAAGGCACGAGCCGAAATTCTCAGGGAGAGGAAGAAGGAAAAACAGGTGAGCAGAGAGAGAAACAAGGAAAGCTGTATGGCTGGAGAGAGAAAGTGAGAGGCTTACACTCTTTAGATACGTTTTGCATTGGTTTATAAAAATGTCCTTTTCTTGTTTTAGCTTCCCCTACAGTAACTTCTTCAGAGGCTTTCGTCATTGTGTGCTTTAATATGACCACATGTGTATCTGTTTGTATCTGGTTGGATGTGTTGGTGTGTTGAGAGAGAGAGAGAATCATGACTGTGTGAGGCTGTCTTTGGGATGATTGAACAGCAGAGAGGCTGCTTACTGATTACCTTCATGTAGAACAAGCTGCTATTGACTGCAGAATGACGAATGACCGTCGACCCTAAGCATGTGTGTGCGTTTCTGGGGCTGTGTGGTAGTACAGAAGCTTCTGTGCTACATAATTTTTATTCATGGGTCTCCAAGTAAACCGCAATCAGTTTATTCTGTTTTTTGTTTTGTTTTGTTTTAAAGGCTGTTTCTTCTTTTGTTCCCTTTTCTTTTTTAAATTGTCCCTTCCATTTGAGTCTGTATGCCTTCTTCTTTCATTTCTCCTGCTAAAAGAATATCAAGTATGATGGATGGATTGTGTGTACATGTTTGTGTGTCATTTATAGAACTTGTAAGTCTTTGTGAAAAATATAAATCCATCATAGGAAGTGACAGTGAGGAAATACAACATTAGTACAAATGATTGCTGTAATTGAGCTTGAAAAATGCCTTAACGTCACTATTTTTCTTGTGGTGTAGCACAGCACTGACTGCATTTTACACATTTTCTTGTAATACTTTGTCTTCTTCTGCTTCTATTTGTCCCTGTCTCACTCCCTCAGGCTTCTCTGCAGAATGTCCAGTAAGGAGCGCCACCTAGACTCCAACTGTCCGTCCTCTTATATAAAGACTGAGCCGTCTAGTCCTGCCTCCCTGACTGACAGTCTAAACCATCACTCCCCTGGTGGCTCCAGCGACGCCTCAGGCTCCTATTCGTCCACGATGAACGGCCATCCCAACGGCTTAGACTCCCCGAGCCTTTATGGCTCCAACGCAGGGCCCCTTGGTCCTGCCGGCGGCCCCGGATCAAAGCGTTACGAGGACTGTTCATCAACAATTGGAGAAGATTCACAGATTAAGTGCGAGTACATGTTGAATTCAATGCCGAAGAGGCTGTGTCTGGTGTGTGGGGACATTGCGTCAGGATACCACTATGGAGTGGCATCCTGTGAGGCCTGCAAGGCCTTCTTCAAACGTACCATCCAAGGTTGGCTTTCATTTTAACTTATTGTTTTAACGTCTTTCAGTTGGTCATGTTACATTTATGGTCCTGTCACTTGCTTGCTTCAAGTCTTCAGCCACCGTTTTTTTTTTTTTTCTTAAGCTTTTTTAATCAAAGTTCGACTACAAACATTTCAGGTGTCAGCGTTGTTTTAGAAAATTTGCCAAAAAACTGTAGATACCACAAAAAGCTTTCATCGAAGTGTGATCTATCTGTTTTAAAATTGACTTAAGGACAGTCTTAAAAAACGCTTTTTTTGCACTTCATTTAGTTTAAACTTCCTCTTTTGCATGGTTAAGCACATGCACCTACACTACTGAGCTATTAAAGTAGATCCAGGACATTCAAGAAGAGCCTTAGGCCAGATGTGAACCCAGATTTTTAAATGGTGCGTCTCCTTCCCTGTCTGCTAAGTGAGCCACCAGGACACCCAACACAATCTTTTTTTTTTCCTCTGCCCTTCCCATTTATCTTTCTGTCATGTATGCACACACACACACACACACACACACATACACACACACACACACACACACACACATACATAGACAAATAAGCATCCAATCACATTCATTCCAACAACACCCAGACACGCCCCCTTTCACCCTCAACCTTGACCTCTTCATGAGCAGCAAAGAGTGATTCAGGTAGTGTTTGCATTTTAGGATCTGGCTGATTATGTTCACAGGTAGAGTGTAAGCTCTAAGCCTGTTGTCTAGGAGATAACTTAGTGTCAGAAGAAGGTCAGAGGTTATGTCTAGGGGTCGGGAGTTCACGTAAGGAAGCAGAGGAAAGAACGGATAGAGCCATAATCCATATGATGAGAAGAGTACCAGGAATTAGGCTCAGTAATCCTTTGCTTGTCTCTTGTTGGTGGCCAGAAGTAGTCCAGGAAGTGAAAAGGTATTTAGGCTCACCTGTTTTGTGGATATTCAAATCATACCCAACCTACATTAGGTCCTTCATTTGCCCTTCTAAGAACACAATCAATCAGTCAGTCATTAAAAGAACCATTTAGCCCATGAATCAAGTCAATAGTCAATTTTAAAACAATTTATTGATTAATTGTTTTGGTTCAATGGTGGTTTGTACACTTCTTTCTTCAGCAAGGCAAAATAAGTGTACATAACATTTGGATTTATAATAACATTAATAATAAGCTGGTGATATGTATACGATGAAGTGCAAACATTTACCATCACAGTAAAAAAACAATCAGGCTCAAGATACTCTCCATATACCTGAGAGTGACTCCTCTGCACCCCATCCATTCTTTCCAATGCCAGTCTCCAAAAACAAGTCTCAAATATCGCACAATCGAGGCCCTAGACGCTTAAGCATCAAGCTTTATGTACAAAGATAACATATGTTAGATCAATTAATTGTTGGCTTTGTTTCATGGGAATTGTTGATGATTAAAAACACTGGATTTAACATCCGCTTATCCATTACCCATGGGTCCATTTACCACTTTTAAGTGGAGAATCAGGGAAAAGTCAGTGATTTTCATTTTAGGGCTGCCATGGTTATTTTGTCTTGATAGATAAGTAATTCATTAACCTTTGAATTCTTATTTTTTGAGCAGTATTGTGATGATTATCACATTTTGTTTAAGTTTTTTAAATAACTATTAGGCCTCATCAGTCAGCAGGAAAGCCTTCTTGTCAGACTACCAGTCAGCTGGTCGCCATCAATCTATTGAGTCAGTCAGTCATATCAGACAGGATTCATCTATCTGCCTCTCCATTCATCTATCTGTCGCTGCTTTCTTTTGCCTCCGATAAGCAGCTTTCCCAGTAAAGCCCCAGAGAGAGAGAGAGAGAGAGAGAGAGAGAGACAGGGGAATGTGGGGAGGGGAGGGGGGGGTCGTACATCCACTAGATGGTCACCACTACCTAGAGATGACCTGTATGTGTTTATTATGGGATGAGAGATCAGGACATGGTGCAATCCTGACAACGAGATTGGAGAACACACAAACCAAGATAAAGGTGCACACACACACACACACACACACACACACACACACACACACACACACACACACACACACACACACACACACACACACACACTCATGGACACATAACCACATATGGACCTCCCACACACATGAATAGACTGCACACATGAGTATGTAATCACTTTATGTATAGGTTTGACCCTTAATTCATCCGTCATCACAGTAGGGTCTAGTAGTTCACCAATTCCACATGTCTCATTTCATTTGGAGGGCTTGTTAAAGGTTATAGAGGTGAGTGCACAGTTAGAGATTAAATACAGAAGACCAGCAAACATATATATATATGATGCTATGTTGACAGTAGAGCCGCTTTGAAGTATGACCTTGAATAGATTTAAAGCAAGCCCCTGCCCCTCTTACTTCTCTCTTATTTTCACCGTATTTGTAATCCCACTTTCTCCTCTGGTGAACATGTTGCAGATCAGGAAGGCCGGAGTTCACCGTTTTGGGTCAAGACTTTGACCAAGCTAGTTTCTAGGTAGGACTGTTGTCATGAAATATAGTGACGAAGCTGTATTCTAGGATGGGATAAAACTATGAAACGTGGGCCCCTGTAGGTATATGATGGAAATAAGAGCTGTGAGGAAAATCTTTCTTTCTTTACTAAGAAAATTCCTTAGTGATGAGTTTTTATGAATCAATTACAGTTTTGTTGAATCTCTCACCAATGTATATGCTACAGTGCTACAGTTAATATTTGTTTGATCCAGACAGAGCACTCTTAGATCCACTGAAACAAATGGGTCATGACATTATCTTTGCACAAATCAAACTCATGTACAGAGTTTGTGGCTGTGTGTGTTTGTCTGTTGGCTTTGCTCGTCCATGTAAATTAGTGCAGGTTAATGTGTAGTAGTGCACATAGGCCTCTGTTTATCCACTGTTTTGGGTTTGTGTGCAAATCTTGGCTGAAAAGCAGGGCCAGCCTCAGATGGGCAGCGGCAGACATATTGGTATGTTTCAACCCATTAGCCAATAAAACCGCAGGTAATCACCAAAAAAACACCTCCAGCTGGACAGGGAAGAGAGCATGGGGTAGGAGAAGAGAGGGAGGAGAGCATGGGGTAGGAGAGGAGAGGAAGAGAAGGAGAGGAGAGGAGAAGAGAGGAGAGGAGAGGAGAGGAGATCAGTTTGGACACACAAGTTTAAACAAGGAATGAGAGGAGGAGGAGAGAAAAGGAAGGAAGGAAAGGTCCCATGGATGTAGAAAGGAATTAGTAGTACCGGTATGTGAGGGTTTGTGTTTATGTGTGCATGTGTGTGTCACAGCATGGAGGAAGTGGCTCTGGCAGCTGCTGTTTCTGTGGCGTCAGTCCAGCGACACCTGACAACCTGCATCTATCACTCCCTTATTGAGAGAGAGGGGATAAAGGGGAATGAGGAGGTGGGTAGAGTGTTGGAGAGGGAGAGTTAGGGCAATGAAATGAGAAGAGGAATGCAGCAAGATGGAAGAAAAAGGAGGATATGAGCAGGAAAGAGAAGGATGAGAATAAGAATATGTAAAGTGAAAGTGGTGGGTTGGACCACCAAACAAGGATTTCTGTTTAAGAGTTCTGTTCAGACTTCCTTTACAAAAATAATGCACATGTTCCATTGGAATCCAGCCTTGATGACGCTTTCACATTGTGACCTTTTTTAGCTTTGTATATTTCATAGCTCTCCAGTTAAAACCATCCATTAACTAAACACCAAATGACCATATCAAAAGTGAAGGGCAGGCTGAACTCGTGACAAGACAAAAATCTGAGTTATAATATTAGGAGCAATACAAACAAAGACAGCTCAAAGACTTTGCAGGCAGACACACAGCCGTCATATTACACTGTCTGCACAATGGTGGTCAATTGTCATGCAGCAGGTGGACATTCACACACATCTCAAAGGGGATTGTAGGGGATTTGAGGCCCACAGATATCCTTCCTCACTAACACCAACACACCCACATATACAAACTCACACGTTATAGGAGGCACCAAGAACGTGTCTGCTCTAAGCCCACCCCAGTGCACAATAAGACACATTAAGACAGAAATGAAGAGAAACAAGCGCACACCTCCACATACAGTTCTGATATAAACCGTTGTTGTCTTATTCCTACCCCATACTCCCACTATGAAGAGGCTGTTAATATCTGAGCACACAAAGAGTATACAGCCAGATAAATCATAAATTACAAAGTCATATATCACACCAGTATATGTGTTTATAATGTAAGCCTACAGGACATACCCCCTCCTGAATATTAGTCTGATATATTAAGTAACTATAATACAAATGTGCCTATTAAAGTCTGCTGCACTTCAGTTTGAGACATTTTAGATTCTATTTTCTCATCTTCTGTTACACCAATCCTAGGTGTCACTTTGATAATATTCATAACATACATTATTATTATTATTATTGCCTACTGACACCCTCTTTTAGCGTAGCACTCAACGTTAACACATTTAGCCCTTCTTGCCATCCTCCCTATAAGTGGCTCTTTACTGCAGTTATCCATTTAGCCTGTTTAGCTCTTGCACTAACAAGGCGTTCTACTGACCATCCATTAACCCACACAGATTGTGCGTCATTAGTACATTTAGCCTCAGTGCTAGCTAAGTGTCCCTCATAATTGCTGAATTAATCTGCTCTTTCTGTATCATCAGCATGTACAGGTTGGGTGTAAGCTAACTAGTCCCATTAGTGTTGTCCATTAGCCTATAAGGACCATTCCCCTAGCACTGAGCATGTTTAGTCTTAACTTTAACTAACAAGACCCATTAATGAGCATCTTGTTACCCATTAAGGAGTGTTTAGCCTTTTCCCAAGCTAACTAGCCCCCTTAATCAGCCCAGTAATGAGAAAACATCCTCCCCACAGCAGCAGTCAATAGTAATCACTGTTGACTCTGTTTCAGTGGGAGATGCATTGGCTTGCTGGGTTACTGTAATTGTCAGGCGGACAGAAGAGAAAGGGAACAGTGTTTTTATTGTAAACACCTCGGCATAGTTTTTACTATGGACAGAAAAAAGCAACCCTAAACAGCCTAAAATGTCCATATGTATCAAAAAATGGTGCCTTATAACTTGAGGTGGGGGGAGGAAATTTACTATGTGAAGAATATGAGCAGATCTGGAGGAGACTGAAGCTGAAAAAAGAAGAAAAAAGAACAGAATAAAGCAGAGAAGAACAAAAAAGGAACGGTAAAGAGAGGTTGAGAAGATAGAAGGAAGAAGAGATCATAGAAAAAGATGAGTCAGTATCAGATAAGAGAGTTAAACTACTCAACAAAGACAAGAAACAATGAGGCAGTGAACATTTCCTGGTCAAAGTGGTATTAACCTCTAACACACTGAGGTGTTTTTGTTTAAGTTGGCAGTGTTGTTAAGTTAATAGACTTAAATCGTCTGATAATCTGAGCATGGGCTCTGCACAGGATTGTTACTGCGAGTGTACTGAAGCTTGTCACGCAACCTCAGATTTACCTGAGTGACACATGGGAAAAATGGACAGGTTCCTAAATATTCAGTCATGATGTGTTTTTACCTGTCATTTAAAGTTTTGGTTTTCTAATGAGGTCATCACTCGATCAGTTTCTCAACAATTCAATCGTACCTCTTGTTCAGTCCTGGTCTGTGTTGTCAATACTAAACTGAATACCAAAAAACAAAACAAATGACCATTCTCACTATAGAGATACAGTTAAGTTTGGCTGACTTTAGAATTCGCTAGTTAATGATAATCAAACTACTAACTCACACCTGAACCTTCGGTTGGAAATAATATGTTGTACCAAATGTTACTAATGTTAAACAAGGTTTATTGTTCGAAAAAGCCATGAAAGTTGTGTGTGCGCTAATGTTGTGTACAATGGTCTGTTTTTAGATCGTTGTTTCCACAATTTACTGAGAGTGAGCTGGTGCGCTGTGATGCCTGATGACTGATCTGACTCAACCTTAACACTGGTTTGTGGATGTATCCGTCTAAAATGAAACCTTTGTTTTTTCTTCCTCCAACATGTTTACATACAGGCAACATAGAGTACAGCTGTCCAGCCACCAACGAGTGCGAGATCACCAAGAGGAGACGCAAGTCTTGCCAGGCCTGCCGCTTCATGAAGTGTCTGACTGTGGGCATGCTGAGGGAGGGTAAGGGAAAAGGTCTCTTCCTTATCTTTCTCTGTTAAATGTGCTACATGTAGCATTTTCAAACCTATTACAAAATCTATTCATTTGATTTGGTTTTTGGTGCAAACTTCCAAAAGTCTCATTACAGCATCATGTGCTTCTCGACTGATTTTTTGGTTTTCAGAAATCATTTTCTGATGCTCCAAAAGCTCTGGAAACTCTTCATTAGTAATCATTAGTAACAATTGAATAAATACAAAAAAGTCCCATGAGAATTGTGGACACAAATTTGAGAAACACTGTGCTTTCATTTAAATATGGGGTATGTTTTGCAAAAAAAAAAGGGGGACATTCGACTATAACAATCAGTTATTGATTTTAAGCAATGCTACATGTAACACTTCTAAGAACTTGCTAATTCTTCTTTTAAGACTTGATATAAGTATATCTTTTAGAACCTTGTTCACCTTAAATGTTCATATTTTTATAGTCCTTGAGTGTCCTCAGAAAGTTTTTCTCTCTTTCCATGACTCTCATTGTCTTTTTGTCTCACCATTGCTTGATATTTTTCTACATTTGTCTTTTTTATGTATATTTCTAACTTTCACAAACACAAGTTACATACAGGCATTGGTGTGGGAATGATTACATTCAAAGTCCCAGTTAAAACAAATGATATCCTCACATTTAGCAGATGTTTTCTGGTGAAAAAAAAGGTAACAAAACATTAGAGCTATCATCTGCTCCACACCACTCTGATTAAATACACTCACTCTCTCATTTTCACACTCCCTCGTTGCCTCTGCCTCTTTCTCCCCCCTCTCGTCTGCCCACCTTTGACCTTTCTACTCCCTTTGCACTTCCAACGATGAAAGGAGGGAGAGGAGTGGTGAGGGATGAAGAGGATGGCCGATACAGAGGGAGAGAGAGGCATAGCAGGAGGGGAGCGGCGGGAGAAAACTAGGGGGAGGAAGGGAGGGAGAACAGATTGATTTATAGGAGCAGAGGAGAGGGACCAGGGGAGGATGAGAGGCAGGGGGAGGATGGTTGAATGAAGCAGAAAGTGTGTGAGAGAGAGAAAGGAGAGGAGAGGAGGGTCAAGGTTGTAATTGATGGGAGACCTGGCCTACGCCCCCTTCCTTACAGTGGTCAGGGAGCGTGCCTCTGCCGACGCCTGCCAGCCCTCCCTCCATCCATTCCTGTCTTCATCTCTCCCTCCAGTTCTCCCACTCAGTATTTTTGTACTGTTTATATTCCTTCTCCTCTGCCTCTCTTCAATATATTCTCCACTTGGCCTGCTGTTCTCTTCATCCTGTTGGCACCACAACACTCATCCAAACCTGCAGCTTTCAACCCACTCCCAAACTGTTAGGTGAACCCATAACAGCTTGAGTTAGACAGTTGTAATAAAAACAAAAACATGAATTTGTTATTAACCTAACAAGCTGTTGGTCGTTTATGGGTCTGCAAATTCACAGGCTCAGTGTCACACTTTGCCATTGCTCAAATAAACTGATAAAAACATGTACAACATAAATGTAGTTTTCAGAAAAATAAATGCATGAGATGAATAATGTCCCACAGTGACACCACACACATGGTTGTCATGCAAGATTCAACTTACAAAAAGCACTGCTGGACAAAAACAAGCATTCTTGTTTTGATAAAAAAATACCGTATAGGCCAAGAAACTATTTCTTAAACTAAAAGAAAAACATAAAAGTGATAAAAGAAGGTGGCCAGAGTCTTACATCAAGGTCAAATTTTACTTGAACTATATTTTGAATCAGCAAAACTGAAGAAAAGTCTGAGAAAAGAACATAGACATGTAAACACTCCAACAAGATAAATAAAGAAACCATCCCCATTAGCCCCGATTTACTGAAAAGCTCACTCTCTTCTAACTTTCTCTGCCTCCCTCCCTCTTTTGTACACATACATACTCACAAACACACACACACACACACACACACACACACACACACACGCACACACACACACACACACACACACACACACACACACACACACACACACACACACACACACACTCCCAACAAGCTGCTGTCGTAGCGTTTGTTCTCCCAGTCGATCTGACATCGGCAGAACCGATGTCTCATCTCCTGTTTTGTCTCGTGCATGTGCGTGTGGCCACAAACACAGACACACATGTGTAAGTGCATGTATTATTGGCAGCTCAAACAGTCTCACTGCTCAGGCTGCATCTCCTTCTGGACACAGACACCACATCGCTTCATCGATAAACACCAGACAGAGCTGTCATTTTAAAAAACGATTCATTTTTTTTGTCATCAAACAACTTCTTTTAGCACAGTTTCTGTTCAGCAATGAGTGAAGAAGAGGTAGTTTTGTTATTGATTTCAACTCCTAAGGATGTGGTTTGTACACTTAGCCTTCAGAGAGCAGAACTACGGCTGCATTTTGTTTTCGCTGCGCCACTGCTCCACTCCACATTTATCATGCACACGCACACACATACCTAGGGTTATATGTATATATACATCAACATGACAGACCACAGCCACCCCATTTGTTGTGCTGTGTGTGAATTTGATACAGGAGACCCTGCTCTACATATGAATAAGGGTCATTTGGAAAATGGGTGTATCAATTTTTTACACTTTTTTCCTTTGTACTGATTTTAAACTGGGGAATTTGAAAAGATAGATACCAATACAAAAGAGCCTTATGTATTCCATTACCATTTCCCCTCAGTGACATGTCTGTTTCATGTCTAAAGCTGTGTGAATATTTACCCAGCAGAAAAAAATATTATTTTACTGCAATAAAAGGTAAAGTGGTTAAGGTGGTCTGATTTTAAAATTATTACATTAGCCAAGCACATTTTTTGTGATATCATGTTGAATACAGCCTGAAGATAGATTTATGATCTATATTTATTTAGACCAGTGTAAAGAAGGAGAGAAAATTATTAAATGACCTAGGGTTTTATTTATCAACGTACACTGGTAGTATGGCTTGTACGCACTGTATCATAGCGAGACCACTGGTGATTATTATATCACGCCTATCTAACACTCCTTTTCAGACACAGCATGTAAGAACATTGCTTGCTGTGTTTCATGCTGCCCTTCTGGGTAGAAGTATGGTTGAAGCAGAATTGCATGGATGATAATGGTAAGTGGCTAGATCAGTTAGCATCAGAGCTAACCTCAGTTGTCAGGGGCTAGCTCACGGAAAAAAGGTGAAGATAAAGTGGTAAGGGTGGAGTGTGTGCGAGGTGGAGGACATGGTGTGTCTCTTTGTATGTGTGTGTTGATGCATGTGTGTAGATGCTGTAGTTTACCCCTTAGGGCAAGATCTGCCTCAAATTAGCTTTGTCGCCTTGGGAGACAGAGAGGGTGAGATGAAGAGCAAAAGAGGCAGCAAGGAAGTGTGTGTGCATGTCTGTGAGGAAAAGAAAGAGATTATCAAGAGGCCAGGCGGTAAGTAAATCAACTCAGAGTGGAACTTTTTTCTCATATGTTAGCTGAAATTAACCCCTGATCATCCAAATAAAATAAACACACAGAAAGCCCAGTTTGTGTGAAAGAAATTGAATGTTTCTTGCACAGAGGAGAGCAGTGAACGAGCTGAGGGGGGTAAACTGAAAGAATGAACGAACGAGAAGCACCCACCCACCAATATGTACCAGCTAATTTCTAAAGCAAGGCAATTAAAAGACCTGACTATATTATGAGAACTTCCCCTCTGGCAATGGCTGTCTGTCCATTTTTAATGAGGTCATAATGATGCGTCAGCTGAAGACCAAAAGGTCACAGGGGCGGGGCTTGATTCTGCCAAGAGAGAGAGGGGTTGTGGGGGATGGGGGGGGTTTACTGATTCTGTTGCAGCTAAAGGATTTGATAGAAGCAAAAATTAGCAGCTTGTAATTTTCAACAAATCCAAACTCAGAAAATACATTTAATTTGAGTTAAATATGACTGCTTACAAGCCAAGGTATTTTAGTTGTCACAGTTATTTCTATTATAGCAATCTGGCATGGCAAGACAGACATAATGCATTCAAATTGAGCAGTAATGCGTAGAATTGTCATGAACAGAATACAAAACACAGATCAGACATTTGAACATGAAAGCTTTGGCAGAGGCACACGGTCTACGAGCCAGAAGTATTCAGAATGCATCTAAATTGTACATATGGTCATATTGACAGACCTGCTCCCTTACAACACAGCAGCTTTGATGATGGCACGTGTGATGAATCCTGGTTAAACACACAGAATGTGTTAAAGCAAAACCAAAGCCTTCGTTTCTGTTTTGCTGTAAACGGCCAGCTGGATTCAGATGGTAGACAACTACAGAGACCACGGACTGCAAATATAAACCTTGGCACTGAGCCGTGCACACACACCCCACACACACACACACACACTTAAAGCTGATGCCAACTTTGGCAGTGCTCCCCACAGCCTCTAAGACCTAATGAGTGAGATCGGGTGGAAGGCCCCAGTCTGTGTGAGTGCTGATGCCGGTGTGTGTGAGTTTGGTGTTCATATGCAGCTGGTAGTGTACGTCATAACCCCTTTCGTAGCTCAACAAATGACTGCTGCTATCAGATCTCATTGCTGCACGCATGCATCCAAAACATAACCTAACCTAACGTTCTAGGGCACAGCTCGACTCATGTAAGAATACTAAACACTCAAAGACAATTTGTCTCTCATAAAGGAAACATGACTTCTTCAAATTGACCAAAAAGAGAAATCAAAATATCTAGAAAACACAGTTTGAATTGAGAAAAGTGCAGACAAACACAAGAAGTAATGCAGAAAGAATGAAAGTAGGGAATGACTAAGGGGGCAAGTGATGGGGGAGAGGGGAGGAGACGAGAAGAGGACAGGGGAAACAGAGGAAGGAAGCGCCAGACAACTGGTGGCGTCTGGTGTTCCCCCATGGGAAACTTGTAGCTAAATCTGGCCCTGTAGCGTCTGTCCCGAGCGAGTGTGTGAGAGTGTTTGTGTGTGTGAATGGCATCTGGTTGCATCCCGACTCGAAAGTAGCGATAATGGAAATACTGTGACGGGCGATCTGCCTAAGTGGTCCACTCTCTTTCACATGCACTGTTTGTTTCTGAGGAAGGTAGATGTGGCAGGACAACTGTTTTGGAAAAGAAAAGTATATAAGAGAGGACTTGAACCAATTATGGTTATTGTTTTTAGCTGCATTTGAAAGTTCAAATTAGCAATACTTAAAAAAATATCCTGTCACAAATTCCACTCATCAAGTATCACTTTGTAATTTACTTGAATTTGTAGTTTTTTTATGAATTAAGACATTAATCATTGCTAAAATATCCTTTCGACTGTGTCATTCATTAAGCGATCATCTTATCTCAGCTTTTTTTGGAAATATGGAATTTAAAAAGATAGAATAAAATTGGCATCAAAGTACAATAAATAACCATCCATAGAAATTTGTGATTTATCATTGCATTTAACAAACAAGGCCTTACAGAAAAGGGGGCAATATTTCAGAAAAGGCAGCACATTACATGGACGTCACAAGCTCTCACACACATGCCCGCCTTCACACAAACACACACACATATTCACACACCAGTGACAGCCACCTGCCCGCTGCCTCAGGCAGTGCTGTTCTGATCTGTTCTGGTCTAAACTAACGTCACTGCATGACACAACACACGCTGTCCTCTTAACCTCAAATCTACCCCTCAAACATGCTCCTTTTATTTTTCTTTGTTCGAGCTCTTCTTTCAAAAACTACCAACAAAAAAAAAACATATGAAACTTGACACTTAGGACTGCTTGATTTCTCAAAGTTTAAACCTACCAGTTAACCAGACACAGGATTCCTTTAGATATTTTCAGGCACATTATATGTTTCTTCAAGTAAGAGGTACACACACACACACACACACACACACACACACACACACACACACGCAATACACAACAGGCTTAAACCAGCCTGTTGTCCTACCCAATCTACTTGGCCATCAGTTCTTAAAACCACAAAGGAAAACCCTCCATGTTATTACATCAACACTGTGGTTAACACTCACACACTCAATCACAAATAACACACTCTCAGAAACATAAGGTGATAACCTGGTTGAAGCTGGAAGAGAGACTGCAACCCTGTTACAACTTCAATTATCATAAAACTCTCTCTCTCTCCCTCTCACTGTTCCCTCATCCCTGCCTCTTTAGATTCTGTCTCTCTTCTTCTTCTCTTTTTGTCATTTCTCTTTCCTCTTGCTGTGATCAACAGAAATCAATCATTTTATTTCCTCTTCTTACTCCTCTCTCCACTCCATCCCTCTCTCCCTTTTGCTCCCTCTTTCACTCTCTTATCATATCATTGACCATCTGAAATCAATTCATTTTGTGTCTTTCTCTTCTTTTTCGCCTCTTTTTCACTCCCTTCCTGCCTGTTCTCTCTTTAAAAGCACTTTGGTGTCACAGGCATTTCAGTAGCAATCCCTCAACTGTTAAAACACACTCACACACACACACACACTCACACACACACACACACACAGACCCACACAGATGCACACATGCTGACATAGAGTGACGCCAGTTTTGTGTAAAATCTATGCCGATGTGATCAGTGCAGTTCATGCTATTGACAGGCAGCAATATTCCCACGATAGGAAAGATTCACCTTCATCACTGTCATCGTGTGTGTGTGTGTGTGTGTGTGTGTGTGTGTGTGTGTGTGTGTGTGTGTGTGTGTGTGTGTGTGTGTGTGTGTGTGTGTGTGTGTGTGTGTGTGTGTGTGTGTGTGTGTGTGTGTGTGTGTGTGTGTGTGTGTGTGTGTGTGTGTGTGTGTGTGTGTGTGTGTGTGTGTGTGTGTGTGTGTGACAGGTACATAACTTGTCATGTTTTTAAAAAAGAAAAATAGACTGTTATAATACTGTTATTGAACATCAAGGAAATGTGGTGGGGGGATTCTGTGTGTGAGTGTAGAAGTGGAGGCAGTAGACTGAGTAGAGGTGCACTGTTAGTTGACATAATAATTAAAGGATATAATTAAGGTGTGTAACCTCTGTGGATTTCCTCTCTTTCATGGATCTCTCCCTTTCTCTCATTATTCTAACCCTATCTCATTTCCCTTTTATTAGCCCTCAAAGCTTCCCCCCTTTTCTGTACTATATCATACTTTTTCTTCTTTGTTTACTAGACCATCCATTACCCTGCTTTTATATTACAACCTATACTATATACTTTCTTTCTGCTTTCTTTTATCACATTCTTTCTTTTGTGTTTCTCATATTTATCTGAATTTTTTTCTCGCTTTTTTTATTTCCCATTTCTAACCCATTGGCTCTTTAATTATTCTGTTCCTTTCCTCTTAACATTTTTTTATCCTTACATTTCCTCACTTCCTAAGACCCTTTCCTCTCTTCTCCCCTCCTCCCCTCAGACCTTCCCGACTCTCCCCTCTTGCCCATTCTTTACAACTTGAAGGCTCATTTGTTAACAGGAGGTAGAGCACTCTCACTCTCCCCCTAGCCTCCTCCTGTCTCTTTTTTGTGGGCTTTGGAAATATAATTTTCAAATTTTAATTTGATTCATTTAGATTCGATCATTAATCAGTGCTGAGAGAGAGTTAATTTGGTGGAAAATAGATGAGGTAGTTAGAGAGGGCTCTTTATAAAGTGAGCTCAGCACAGTCTGAGTCTTTTAGGTGTAAGGAAGAGAGAGAGAGAACATTTGAGAGCCTTCATGTGAGTGTGTGGGTAATGGTTGAAATGTGTGTCTGCAATAGGATGTATGAGAGAAAGTGTGTGTAGATGGTTAGACAAAATAAACAGTAATTTTAACATCTTCTCCCATAAGTGTTACACTTTACTCTGAAATTGAGGATACACACTTAGCATGTGTTGCTTGGCTCTCCTGCCAATGCTGCCTTTATTTTCTGGTGCCACCTGTATATTTGACCCTTTCCCTCATTTCCTCTGTCCTTCGACTTTTCTGACTCCAATACTCTGCTTCTTCCTCCTGTCTGTCTTCCTCTCCTCTTCTGACCAGCCACTGACCCAGGTAGTGACTGAGCAAGCTGCTTGTTGCAGCGAAACCCAAACACAACATGAGGGTGTGTTAGAGTTTTTGTGTCAGTGTGTGTGTGTGTAAGAGAGAGCAGAGAGTGGGTGCGTGAGTGCATTTGTACCCCCTGGTGCTAAGAGTTTCTTGACCGTTTGCTGACACTGCCTCCCCCAACTGTACCTGGACTGTCAGCCCTTCTGTCTACCTATTCCTGTCTCAAACACACACACACACACACACACACACACACACACACACACACACACACACACACACACACACACACACACACACACAGCAGTCAATGTCCAGTACACTTGGCCGACTGCTTCCAAAGCTAGTTTGAGGTTTCTAAAGGATTACATTCCATTTGAAAATGCATGCACTCAGGTAAGATGCTTTAGATCAAATATGCTGCCACATACAGATGTGACATGACATGTACCAAACACAAATAAAACAGAGAAACACATTTTAAACACTCTTTCAATGCTAGAGAATGAACAAACCTGCCACTGACATTTTTTCTTCTCTGCAAAGGAATGTCTTTCTGTTAAAACTCTGAGGTGTGTTGTCGTGTTCATGGTCAGCACATTTCCAAAGGATGTAAATATCTTTATGTTAAGAAAGAAAATCTAGACTCCTCAGAAAGCCTTACAAATCACTCTGAATGCATTGTTTTATGCTTAGTGTGAACACATAAAATCTTCAGTAACAGAAAATATAATAGCAAGGATCAAAAACCATTTCTTCTGTTAATCTACCAACCACTGTTAATCTGACTTTCCCTTGCCTATCGCTCACTCAGTCAGTGTTTCACAGTGGGATACATGGAGGAATTCCATTGATTAAGTTCCTACAGATAAGCCCTCTAGATGTCTGTTGAGAGTTAGTGGCCCTTTTGGTTGTTTGAACTCCTATTTTTCTTGATGACACGACTGTGGCTGCTCTCAGAAATATAATCGTATGATTGCAAATGGGCATTTCAAAAAGCTTTTATAGGTTTAATGTCAAAACACAACACATATGGGTGCTCCAGTAGCCTAGTGGTAAGTGGGCATGTCCTGTGTACAGAGGCCGTGGTCTTCCATGCGGGCAACTAATCTGACCTGTGGCTCCTTTCTGCATGGCTTAAGATAGAGAAGGTAAAAAGAGACATGTCTTGAACATCTTAGCTAGTTGGCATCAGCCATTTTGGATCTCACTCTCAAATACCTGAGGTTTAGTTTTAATACATTTGGCAGCTCTTTAGGATTCCTCCACCCCTCCCCTTCCCTCTCCTCCTCTCCTCAGGGGCATATGACACCTCTGTCTTCCTTATCCATCTTTAAGTGGTAACCACGGTAACATCCAATCCCTTGAGAGATAGGACTAATTAAATTAGGACTCCTTTGTGTCAATTAATTAACGAGACACAGAGAGGGAGACGGCGATTGGGGAAGAGACAGGGAAAGAGTCAGAAACCTAGAGAAAGAGATTGTGTGTGTGTGTGTGTGTGTGTGTGTGTGTGTGTGTGTGTGTGTGTGTGTGTGTGTGTGTGTGTGTGTGTGTGTGTGTGTGTGTGTGTGTGTGTGTGTGTGTGAGTGTGAAAAAGAGAGAGAGAGAGCAGCCCTCAACTCCATTGTTGTCTCTATAAATTAATCTTGTTGTAGAATAAAAGAAGCACATGAGTTTAGCAAGCTTGACAAGAACTTGAAAGGAGCTACCTGCATATCACACACACGTGTACATGCATGCAATGCAGTACCAGGATGTTTCTCACCACGTCAAACTCAGATCTTATGTGTACTTTTCCTTGAGGTCTGACCTTTTCCTGTCACCTTCATCTTTCCATTCATTTTCACTTTCTCTTTCTATGTATGTTTGCAACTGCTAGATTTGTTTATTCTATAAGCCAGTGTAATGCACATCATGTTGATACACTTTTTTATGTCTTCCAGGAGTTCGTCTGGACAGGGTTCGTGGTGGGAGACAGAAGTATAAACGCCGGATAGATGCTGACAACAGTCCATATCTGAACCCACAGTTGGCTCTGCCTCCCAAGAAACCATGTAAGAGCACACCTCAAGTCTGAATTTATATGTAAAATGCCTTTTTTTCTCACTTGAAGCAGTGATTCTCAAGAACAGTCTCTTGCATACTGTCCTTGGGGCAAAGTAGCTCATACTGTACTCTACAAATTGACATATGTGCTACAGCAGCAACAGAATCTGTTGTGGTGCGCAGAGGAAACAATAAAAGACTAACACAAACAGACAGAACACAAGGAAACTTCTCCCTAGAAAAATGGAAAAAATAGTTACATTCTTGCGCATCGTGTAGGTAGTGTTCATGTTATGGTACGGACTCGTCATTGAGAGACCAGAAGAACAAGGAACTGCGTTTCAATCTGTCTCTATCCTGATGGAGACAGTTGGACAGTAAAAACATTTAAACACACGTCTACACACACACACGCACACAAACACACACACACACACACACACACACACACACACACACACACACGTAAATAGACACGGTAGTGAGAAGCCCATCTGTTTGAGACCAAGTTTATCTCCTGGCACTACTGCTACCAGGTCATAACATTTTATATGTGTAATATTTCACTGTAAAGGTATTCATTTAGCCCCGGATGGGTTGGCTGTGTTTTTTAAAGAATAAAACCATCGCCAAAGCCTGATGATTGAAAAATTAACAAGGGAGAGAGTGAGAGAGCGAAAGAGAGAGAGAGAAGCTAAATGGGAACATTTCTCAGAGAGAGGGAGAGAGAGAAGCAGGAGGGAGGGAGGGAGAGGAAGGAGGGAGAGGAAGGAAGGGAAGAGGACCAGCCAGTACCCTAATCCGGATTAAATCCAATCTGGCAACCACATCAAACTAGAGTTAGCTCTTCAGCTAACCGTCTGCTCACATACACACACACATACACACACTCTCATGCAGTGCAGATTGAGCAGTGTTTAGCAGCTTGGTCCCAAAAGCCCATTTTGCTTAAAGCTGGAGCATATTCTGCTTTAGGCCAATATGCTGAATGGCTGCACGACAGCTTACCGGGAATTCTGCACTACTAATCATTGAAATGATGGGATAATAAAAATGCATGCACACCGTGTGTGTGTGTGATTATAATGTTTTTGTTTGCATATATAGACCATGTGTTCATGCAAACTGAATGTCTCCTCTGGCATGCTATAGACTAATTTCCTTAAACTGGATAAGTGATATTTAACTCTTAAATCCTATTAGTATTCCATCAAGATGTTTTCCTGTTTTGAATGACTTATTTACTTAAATCATCAATCATCACTCAAAGTGCTTATTCAAGTTAGTCCCTAGTTTACATCTTTCCATTAAATAATGATATGAACATAGTATCTCTCTCTGACATAAAAACCAACCTACTCTTAAAAACAAAACAAAAATACAGGCTTGAAATAGACTTGCAGGATTTCTCTTGTTCTTTATCTCTTACACTCAGTCAATACACACACAAAAATCTGTCTGTCTCTCTGTCTCTGTCCCTCAGATAAACGCACACAGCCTATCTATCTGTAGCCCAATCCCCAGCCTCAGCGTCCCCATTGATTGTGTGAGAACAGAACAATAGCCCAGGGTTTGGAAATGGGCTTCCATTGATTCTAATTAGGGAAACATTAAATAAGATTTACCCACAGATACTGCACTTTGACTGGGATTGGTTTTGGCTCAAACGACCCTGGAGCTGGAGGGAAGAGGATAGAACTATATATATATATATTTTTTTTTTTTACGTGTGTGCGTGTAAAACAGAATTGGGGGTGGAGAGTGTTGGATCCATACACAACTCATCCCCCTTACTCTGTTTCACTCTCTCAGTGTTTATCTCTATCTAGCTGTCAGTCTCTCTTCTCTTCCTGTCTACCCATGACTCTATTTCTACCTTTCTGTCTTCTCCTTTTCTGTTCTTGTATTTTTTCTGTGGCTCTTCATCTATCCCTTGCTCCTCTCCTGCTCTTCTATCCTCTGTTATTATTTCCATGCTTCATTAGTCAGTGGATTAATTTGGAAGCAGGGTATCAGTCTGTCACTAATGGGCCGCAGATATCTCATCACCACATGTCACCATTACCAGCTGAGCTGTTTGGCTTTCAGAGTGGTCTTACCCTGCTATATGTATCGGCAAAGCTTCTTAAGGCTGTACAACAAAAAGAAAGCATTTTGTGCAGCCTAAATCACCAGCAGTAATTGCCTTTAATCACACCTTGAAGCATTTCCGAAACTGAAAAGCTTTCAATCATTTTTATTCCTCTTTAGTCCTGCCAATTTACTGGAATCAAATCAATTATCTAGTGGTTCATTGTGAAAAACATTTCTCAGGACATGTAGACAATGAATGGTAATAGATCATCCTCTTATTTGATCTTGCATTCATCAAAATGGGTAGAATCTGAGTGTTCTAAAGTTTACGATGCAATGTAATATTAATATTCTCTGCAATGTATTTTTTTAACTTTGACTTTTAAACGAGCATAACTTCATGAACATTGTTTACAATTGTAAGGTTTTAACGTGACGACTGAAGATTTTTTGCTGCATGCTTGTGCTGAGTTGAATAAATATGCTGAGTTGTTTCTGTTGATTTGATATTCAAGCCATGTTATAAGTCAAGTTTGCTCCTAAATCGTGTGGAACAGTTTGTAGCCTACTGAAGCAAATATTCACCATCTCTCTGTCTCTGTGTGTCTTTCTCCTTGTCTGGTGGTCATGTCAGTTGCCTTTGGCTGCCTTGCAGATAACAAAATCGTCTCTCACCTGCTGGTGGCCGAGCCAGAGAAGATTTACGCCATGCCTGACCCAACAGTACCAGATAGCGACATCAAGGCCCTGACTACGCTGTGCGACCTGGCTGACAGAGAGCTGGTGGTCAACATCGGCTGGGCCAAACATATCCCAGGTAGGTGAAAAAGAGTTGTACACCCTTACCTTCACTGAGCCTAACCTGAATCTGTTTGTACACAATCAAACAAGATACCTTTTTTCTTCAACCAAATTATTGAAGATTTGAAACACACACCCACACCCACACAGGAAGGACACACAAACACACAAGCTGTTTTAATTAGCAGAGAAAGTACTAGGTTAAAGTAGTTCAGGCACTCACATACAGGTGAACATACATACAAGTTCACCTAGTGCTAAGGTGTGACCTTCCACCCTAATCCTTGAACCCAGACAGTGTGAACTGTTGACTCCTCCAACAGGCTGACCAAATGACCTCACTTATATCACACACACACACACGCACACACACACACACACACACACACACACACACACACATTCTGACCTTTTGAACTAACAATCCAATCCCTTTACCTTCGACCTGTGTATGTGTTTGTGGGTGTGTTTGTGTGTGTGTGCCTGCAGTCACTGTACAGTGTATACTGCAAGGCCTTTTAACCACAGATTTGCCTTACTGGTTTTAAACCTGACAGTTAATTAACTAATTTCAGTATACAAAAAGAATAATTTCAGTAAAGCGCTACCTTTAGCAGCATCGGGTAAATCGTTGCACAGAAAACGGTGTTTTGTTGGCTAAATTAAAGTATAAAGGTGAGAGATGAAAGCTAGAATGTGTTTTTGTTTTTAGTGAGGGAGCCTGCTGTGACAATATTGAAGAACGAATAATGGTGTCTCAGATAAACATAGATTACTGCAAAGATTTGTCAATGGTTATAGAAAAGACAGAACAGAAAAGAATTGTATTGTATTGAATTGAATTACCTCCTGATGCCACTGCTCAAAGAGTATCCCAGGATATGAAAGCAAAGGGGGGAAACACCATATTAGAGACATAAATACCACTCAGTCATGCTGCGTAAATCTATAATAATAAAGTCAATGGTTTTGGATAACAGGATCTCCAAATGATATTTTTTTTATGTCTTATCAATAAATGTGAGAATAACAAAGAGAAGAGAAAAAAAGACTGAGAGAGAAAGGAAAGGAGAGATGGGAATATACATTGCTTCTTGTTAGTGTATTGATTTATGTGCTGCTATATGGGCAATAAGCAGACATATGTATTGATCTAGAAACTAAATTTAGCCCTTAAATATTTATATTTTGCTTTCAAAACAACATATAGCATCTTTCCAATACCATCTCCTATCCTCTAATCTCCCTGACCTGCGTTTTACTCCCTTTTGCTTTCTCTTCTAATCCATTTATCCCTCTCTCCTTCTCTCTTTCTCCCTCTTTATATGCCTAAAGTTACTGCATATTACATGCACACACACACACACACACACACACACACACACAGACACACACACAAGAATTGACATGCAAATATACACACCAACATACGTGATGTTTATTTATGGAATTATACATCTGTCTTTCTTTTTCCTTTGCTCACTACTTTTACAAGTGGGTAGAGTGAGATAGCCATGTGGTAGGTTAAATCTCTGTGTGTGTGTGTGTGTGTGTGTGTGTGTGTGTGCGTGTGTGCGTGTGTGTATGTTTGTGTGTGCTGCTTTCTGTGTGGAGGGAGCAAAGCGCAAGGATTGCTTGGCGGAGAAGAGAAGATGGCGTGATTAGATGAAAGAGAGGGGCAATCCACTGCTACCACAGAAAGATAGAACTCTTCATCTTCCAACTGTGTGTGTTTGTGTGTGTGTTTGTGTGTGTGTTGTGGACACTTTATGAAATCTTCATTGTTTGCAACACTGATCTAATACTCGCCTTCCTACACACACACACACACACACACACACACACACACACACACACACACACACGTACACACATAAAAACATGGTACGCACAGAACGTGATCTACTGTTCACTCAGGATTGAAACGATTGTCAGCAAGAAATACACCTCCTTGACAGTCTTTATCAGACTTCTACACACACACACACACACACACACACACACAATACTATACAATACAAAACAATGACTTAAGTCTTGAATAGGATAGACTAGAATAGACAGGTTAACCTTTTTGTAGCCTTCTTGTTTCAAATCTTGTCAACTGTGTGTGTATGCGTGTGCATTTTTTTGTGTGTCTTAAAACTCCATAGGGCGTACATGTGAACAGGCCTGTCTTTGCTCGCCATGGTACAGTAATTTTTTTAATCAAATTGATGGAGAGAGACAGAGAAACAAAGAGAAAAAAGACAGAGGCAGAGAGAGGAGAGGTAAAGCCAATTTATGCTCCATGATATGGCTGTGCAGCGCTGCAAACGCACACACACACACGCACAGACACACGTACACACACGCACACACACGCACACACACACACACACACACACACACACAGGCTGCTAACAGTGGTAACAACGTGTCAAGGCGAGCGCCAGGCAGCTAATTTGAAGTCATTAGATGTCTGCCGTACTGGCAACAATTTGTTACGCTCCCACACGCACAAACACACACACAGAAAACCACATCACATGCACACACTGAGTTAAGAGCCGTCTGCGGATAGCGAGGAGGCTAAATTGTAAACTAATTTAAACATCACTCAGCGTTAGAGAGGCTGCCTGCAAGACAGGCCCTCGGATAACAAGGCTAGGCTACGCGTGTATGTGTGTGTGTTGCTAGCCGTGTTTGACACACAGAATCGCCCAACCTTAGAGACGTGTGACAACACACATAAACACACATATCTCTTTGATTGGTCCTTTTATTCTAAAGCTATGCTGGTCTGTGTGTGTGTACGCTCATTTCCATACTGATATGGCCTATATGCAAACATTTGATATGTCATTAGAAGTAGAAAATGAGGTTTCAGACACAGTGTGTGTCTCTTGTTTCCTACTAGGAATGGGACTCTAACACATAGGCGCCGCACACATGCACATTTGGATCAAAGAGCGATGAAATGCATGCAAACACATACACAAGTTGGAGAAGCCCTCTTGCTGTTCTAAGCTGTGGGAAACTCAAAACAGGAGTAGCCACACACACACGCACACATACTTCCAGATTCAGTACTCTAAAGTAGAGGAAAAAATGACATTTTTAGAAATTTTTGAAAGAAGATTTTGCATCCTTACATATTATTAATGAAAAGAAGATATCATTTTAAAAGCTCTCAAAGATACAACTCCCGCTGCATAAGAGGCTGAATGTCATAGTCAAGCATGTGTGTATTAGCGCATGTGTTGAAGGAGGAACCAGGAGAGGTCAGGTGAGAGGAGGAGGAGAACAGCAAATATTTAAACAGGATGAGAGAGTGAATTAAAAGAAAGAAAGAGGGCATTCAAAACGAGCCATTTATCTGTCTGTAAAATTAGTCTTTTCATCCTTTCTTTTCTCTTCTCTTACTCCCTCATTCTCTCTCACTCTCACTCCATAATAACTAAATGACTACCGGGCAGTCATGCCAGGAGCTCTTATCTCTCCTCACGGACACAAAAGGGATAGACAGACAGGCGAGCACTTGACTTGACGAAAAGAGCAAGGAATGAACAAATGAATGAATCAATGAATGAGAGGCAGAACCTATAACACTGCCTATTTTACCAGAACCAGGGGCCTTGCCATTAGTGTTTCTTTATGACCCCTCCCCCATTCTTTCTTTATTCAAGAAAGAAATTGCTCTCGGGCCGCCCCCACTTCCCCTCCACTATTCTCTTGCTTCTCTATCTCCTTTTACTTGCTCATCTTTTTTTCCTGCAGTCTCTCTCCCTCTCTTCCATTCCTTCCCCTTTCAATTTTGACACTCAGGATAAGCGGTCTATGTGTCGAAAGTAACGCGGTATGATTGAGCTGTAAAAAATGGGTGAAGGGGGGTGTAGGGGTTTGCTGTCTGTCTATTCATTTAATCGGCCTTTATGGAGATATGGCAGAAGGTGTTTTGGTGGTGGTGGTGGTGGTGGTGTCAAGGGGAGTCCTCTTGTTTCATGTTGTGCACGCTTCTGTCTATCTCTTCATCATTTTTTTGTCATGTCTTTATTCCGCTTGTTTTGATTTTGGAATGAGCAATGGTGTTGAAAGAACCCACAGAGGTGTTAAAAATAAGAATGAGGTGTAGGTCTGAATGACTGGTAGCCTCTGTTTCATGTCAGTGTTGTTGAATGTTAGCACTACTCCATAAACTCTGACATTTCCTGCCACAAGAAGATGTTGCTTCTTCTAGCGTGTTTCATTTGAGAAACTGGTAGAGAAATATTCCTTGGTTAAAATGTAGCCTGGCTCCCATCAGTAATCATTGTCTCAAAAGTAAAATAAATATTATATATCTATTTTTTACATTTTTTTATATATAGATGTGAATATATATAACCTTAATTAATAGAGATGACTTTTAAATAATGACAGTATGGGATTGAAAACACAGCATTATTTATTGATTGACTAGGGAGCACACCTCCTAAATTAAACATGCGAGGGTGTTTCTTTTCTTGTTTTAAATAGGATGAGAAAGGAAGCCTAAGCAGTTCACAATAACTAGTGGAAATATATCTGTTGGCTAATACAAATTACACGTGGAGTTCCTCAGGGCTCATTTGTCGGACCCATTCAGTTTTATTGTATTAAGACTGGTGTAGGAAGTACTGAAGATTAAGAAATTAAGCTGTATTTGTAGGTTAGATTTTAGGTTGGATATTGTATGTTCTTCTTTTTTACTTTAATAATTGCATGTTTATTGATACATACTGTACATGTTGATAGTTGTGAAGTTAAAGTTATTATATCACTAACTGTGTGGTTTAGAAATGTACAGGGGCAGAAGCATGGGAATTGGTGGAAATGAAAAGCAGGGAGGTCAGATACATTACCACAGTATAACTTGGATACTCCCAAAGAGCCTTTTTACACAATACTATTCTGACCTGATGGCTAAATGTCCCCCACCTCTTCAACCTCTCTTGTGACCTCTCTTTTTCCCTCTGTATACTTGGGTCTTTTTCCGTCTCCCCCTCCTTTTCTCTCTCTGTCTGGCCTGACCTCCCACCCTCTCTCTCTCCATGGTATCCTTAACCTCTTCATTATCAAGTCAACCTCATCTCTCAACCCCTGTCCCCCCAATGTCTCCCAACTCCCCCCTTCGCTTATCCCCCCAGTCAGACCTCATTACTTGCATTCTCTCTGGTTTTGCCTGTCTGTATGTTTTTACAGATTACTGTGATCTGGGTTTGTTGAGTCCATTCCAGTCCTGTATGTAGAAAAAGAAGGATCGTCAGCACACTAATGAAATCAAAAATGTTGTCAGCTCAGCTTACCTAATAAGCAAAGCCCTCCTGTATCTTCACCTCTGCAGGTGTTCTCCTATGCTCTTGTTCTTTCAGCCATGTCTTACATGCTTTTCACTTAGACATTTTCAGCCAGTGAGACAGTTAGTCTGTTAGGCTGCCAGACAGTCAGTCAGTAAGTGAGCCAATCAGTCAGTCAAGTAACTACACAGCCAGTCAATCAGCCAGAAAGACACCCAGTCAGTCAGCAAATATTGATTAATAGAAGTGTCCTGCTCCTTTTAGCAAATCAAATGTTGAGTCTCAGCAGCCAAGGAGAACCCCTGCACATACACACACACACACACACACACACACACACACACACACACACACACACACACACACACACACACACACACACACACACACACACACACACATTCACAAATATACACATGGATACCCACATCCTTGACTCAGAAAGTGCAGCTCTCTAAATTAACACTGACACACATTTTAACACTTTACAATGAGCTCCAGGAGATGCAGAACAGTGAACACACTGTGTGTAGTTGTGTGTGTGGTAATAGAGGTATGTAAAAGCCCAGACTGGTGGTGATGTCACTCTGTAACCCTACTTATTGAGTCTGTTGTTGCCATCAATCAGCAAAGAGGTTGTCAAGCTTTGGGCTACAGAGTGGTAAATCAGAAGACAAAAAATATTGTCCACTATCAATCACACAATCACAAACAAACATGGTTCTCTTCTTTTAAATTGTTAAATCAATGAGCCTTATTGGTATTCTGTTATAGAATTACCTCCTATTTCAGTTTGGGGTCTCTACTGTACTTCTCTCTCACTTTATTTTTCAGTCTTTAACTGCCATTACCCTCTGCATTAAAATGCTGGGTCAAGGTTCACATGTACAGGTAAACATCTAAAAACGTATGAAGCGAAATACACATGGAAACTCACAAGCAGATTTGCCCCCATTCTGTCGGCTAAAGCTAGCTCACCTTGACAGTCTCAGCATGCTGAGTGCCTTTTTTAATCGCACAAACACAAGACACAAACATACAGTTCATTCACATAGACACAAATACAGCACAGTGTGCAGACATGAAAACCATTACACAGAAAGCAATACAAACATACATAAGCTGACATTTTGCGATAAAAACATACTCACAGTTAAGTTTATTACTTTTAGGTATGCAGGCAACATGCAAAGGTATGAGAATTATACTGAAAAGGTTTTACCCTTAAAACAGATACTAGGAAAAAATGTACCTTTCAGTCAGTTCAGGTAAAGCAGATAGCCTTCTTTGATGTAATAAAACTGACTTCACCTTTTCTTTTTTCGTATGAGATTCATCTTGTAAATGTTTGAGGATCTGATTTAGAATCAGATAAAGAATCAATCATTAGATTTAGTTAATTGCCTCGGTCAGTTTTGATTCTTTTGTGCTCTCTGGAAAGCAAATTCTCGTGCGTGTTTCCAATCCCTGTTTATTTCTTCTAGCCCTGTTTGGTGTGTTTGATTTCCATTTCTGCCCATCCCTGAGCCACATAACACATTTAGAGGCTGATGTCTTGGTTTCAAGTACGTGTGTTTGCTTATGTGTGTCTGTTGTGTGTTTGTCTTTGTTTCATTGTCCACATTTGTGCATCAGAGACGTCTTATTTTCCAGGGCACCACCACATTGGTTTCCTCTTGCAGCCCATACAAACAAACACATCACTGTTTGCAGATGAAAACAAATATTGATGAAATCAAATTAGGAAAAGAATATTTGATATCTGAGCTTTATGTTTGGATTAAGTTGGGCTTTCTTTATTAGATTAAGCCTGTGGGTATTGGAGCATCTCATCAATATGAGAAGGCAAAGGAAGGAAATCATTTCCCTTTTTTGTACGTTGCATTTCTTCTTTCTAGTTTACTTCACTTTTTCTCTGATTCACTTTTATTTGTGTTTTTGTCTTTTTTCAAGGATCAAGGATTTTGTTCTTATCCTTGGGGGCCATTTGCTTGACACACATAAACACAAATGCCCCTACATATTCTGTCTCTGAGCGCACAGTCAGTCTGTGATGACTCTAGTGTCTGTCCAACACTCTGTTTGTTTTGTCATCACCGTGTTGACAGTGTTTCCATGACAATGTGCTTGAGATGACATACACTGCTGTAGGTGCCTGCTATAAAAAAAAGAAAATAAATTCACACACACACACACACACACACACACACACACACACACTGTTATTACCTCTATCAGGTCACACCTTGGTGATGACACACTCCTTATGCCTTGAGAGGTGAACTGACCTGACACACATCACACAGAAAGACACACACAACTTACTTCTCACTTTGTACCAGCTGTGGCTGTCACACTACACATGTGTCACAATAAATCAGACCTGCATTCAAATGAAAAAAAAAACAGAAGTCACTTGAAGATGAGAGGGAGTGTGTGGTGAAATTGGATTCTACAACTGTAGTTTTCCTAAATGAAGCACTTCTTGTAATTGAATGAAATATATGTATAGCAAGAAATCAACTGATTTTTAAAATGGTGTCTGGTGTTCTTACCAACCTCTCATTAAAAGTAATTTTGATGATTATCCTATAAAAAATGAGATATGAAAGTCATTCATTAGAAAGACGTTAAAGTAAAAGTGTGAAAAACAGAAATATTGAGAGATTTGCGCTCAGCAGCCCATTGCTGTTTTTCTTATTAGTTTGATTACATTAGCAAATCAAATTCATTTGTCTAGCAGCTTTCGAGACACAGTCTGCAATCTGAGTACACTGACTAATCTGCATCAGATAAAGTCTTTCACACACACGCACACATCAGAGACATAAGCCTGCATATACGTGTACATTCACAAACACATAGATTGTAAACACACCCAGGAAAACGCAAATACACACTCATAAACACACGTTCTCGAAAAAGCACACATTAGTGCACAAATGCACACACACACACACACACACACACACACACACGTGCACAGTTTTATAATGTGACATCAGAAAAGCAGTAACAAATAAATCAGCACACCATCTGAGCCCATCATCATCCAAGTCATCACTAGCAAACAGTCAGCTTTTACCACTTTCAATTTGCTTTTGTCTTTGTGTGTGTGAGCGTGTGTGAGTGCGTGTGTGTGTATGTGTGTGTGTGAGCGTGTGTGAGCGTGCGTGTGTGCGTGTGTGTGTGCGTGTGTGTGTGTGTGTGTGTGTGCGTGTGTGTGTGTGTGTGTGTGTGTGTGTGTGTGTGTGTGTGTGTGTGTGTGTGTGTGTGTGTGTGTGTGTGTGTGTGTGTGTGTGTGTGTGTGTGTGTGTGTGTGTGTCTTAAACAGAGAGAGAGAGAGACAGAGAGAGACCTAGCAAGAGAGAGAGAGATGATGTGATGTGATATGATATGCTGGCGGGGCATAAAGATAGATGATCATAATTACGCACAGGCCAAACTCCATTTCAAATCATCATCATCCTATTCTATCTGTTGGAGCACACATGTACACACACATACACACATGTACACACACACACATGCACACCAGAAGCAATATATAGAAACCACACACACACACAGATTCACAGACATCCACTCCCACATATCACACACCTATGCATGCAGCAAATCTAGTGGAAGGAGGGACAGGCTTGTCATGGCATCACATTATTTCTGGCGGTTCATGCAAAGTTCACAGACAGGCCTGAAATAGTTATTCTGTTCCTCTCTCTACACACTCTTTTCTCTATATATGTCTTCATATCTTTCTAGCTTTCTTTTCTGTTTTTGTCTTTATCTTCCTGTTCCCCCCTTGTATCTGTATCTTTTCTCTTATTTTCTGTTTCTTCTTTAAAAACCTTCCTCCATCTCACTCTCATCCCTGCACTTATCCCTTACGTCCTTCCAACCTCCCTGCTCTGCATTCCTTTCTCTTCGCTGTATGTTTCACTCTTGTCCTTCCTGCCTTATGCTTTCCTGCACCCATGTTTCCTGTTTTAGCTTCCCTCTTTCTTCTACCTCCCTCTGTCTCTCTCTCTCTCTCTCTTTCTCCCATCCTTCTCCTATCCTTCTTAAATAACAGTCTGAAGGATTCATCCTTTCCATCAGGGAATAAGCAGGTGGGAAAATAGGATTGGAGCGTGCCTGTCAGCAGCTGGGGGCGACTTATGGTCGGTGCACACAGCAACTCACACAGAGGCAAATTATATATATACATTATATGGATATAAACACACAAAGGCAGGTTCATTTCAGAAGAAATATAACTGCTTATAAGCAACACTTCAACAACAAGCCAGCTGCTTTAACTGTTGGTGGCTTAACAGTGTTCAAAGCCAGTATAAACGGTGTGTCCAGTAGAATATAACTAGAAGTTCAGTAGTTAAATTAATTGTAACAGTTTGTGATCTTGTTTTTTTCACTCTTTAAAGGATTCATTTTTTTGGCTTCTTGCCTTTATTTGATAGTAGAGTAAGTGGATATAGTAAGGAATCAGGAGATAGTGGGGAATGACATGCGTAAAAGGAGCCATAGGCTGGACTTTAACCCGGTCCCGGCCCACTTAGCCTCCGTACATAGGGCAGAACCTAAATACTGGGCCATCAGCGCCACCTTTCAGCATCCTTTTAGTGTGTGATAAGTGGATTTCAGTCATGACATAAATGCTCAAAAAGTCAGTGCAAAGCTGTGAGTGAAAGCAGATATTTCTGGACATATTGGCTGTAAGCAGTGTCATAAAGTAACACCTATCCGAGCTGAACATTTTTCTACATGAGTAAAGCATTTGGGCTTATTCAGAGTTGTGACTGCACTTTTCGTTATGCAGAGCACAAGCAAAAAGGGGGTCGAAACCAATGAAAACAAGAGGCTGATCTGGGAGGATTTGAGAAGATCAACATAAAAATCTGAGCTGTGTTATAAAAACACTGTGTTCCTTTCAAGTTAACTATCGTTAACTTTTGTAAATGGTGTGCATTGGATGTATGCTTTAAAAAAAAAATGCATATGGTGTAAGCGCCCTTTTTGGCATACTGTGTAAATACATTTTACATGTCAAACTATTCATGCTGAGAATATTTTCTTGTTGTTTGCTTTGGTTGTCGGACTTCTTGAACTAAAATGAAATAATGAACATTCTATGGAGTTCATGTGTGGGTAAACAACACTTTATCCTTATACAAGCGTGTCATTTCCCACCTGCTACTGGGTGAAAGACCATGTCTGTGGTCTCAGTGGATCACTGTTCCTCCACATGCACGCAACGCACAAAAATACACACACACACACAGCGGTAATAATGTGTGTATTTTTGTGTCTATTTAATCTTGATGGGATGTTTCATCTGCAGGCTGCTATCACAGCTGGCTGCCTTATTGTCTGGGTCAGACTGATGGGTATGCATTTGAGTGTGTGTGTGTGTGTGTGTGTATGTATGTGTGTGCTTGCCTGTATTCATTCTTAATTTGTGTTACTCCTAGCACCTGCGTCAACATTTATTGAAAACGCAACTGTTTGTGTGCCTGTACAAGAATAGAAACACTGTTTTATTTTTATCCAAACACTATCTTTTTGAATAGTATACTGTATGTAGATTCAAGAAGGTATTGTGTGTGTGTGTGTGTGTGTGTGTGTGTGTGTGTGTGTGTGTGTGTGTGTGTGTGTGTGTGTGTGTGCTGTCTATCAAGCCACACACACAGCCGTACCAAACCATTGGCTTGGTTGCTGATGATGACATATGAGTTCCTGGCCTTGGTAATGGCTGTTAAATCTCATAATTACACGCTTCTTTATTGCAATGCATAATGACCCCGCAGCACTATTGGACAATTAATTAAGATTTTCAGCCCAGGCTTTTTCAGGCCCAGATGAGGAGGTGGAATGAGGTCTAATGTTCTTGTCTTCGAGCTAGGACATTAAGGCATGATGCTGTAGCAGAGGAGGCTGTATTGCTGTGTGCATTCGTTTTCAACTCTGCCTGTCTCTTAGTCTTTACCTTTCTGTCTCATTCTCTCTCTCTCTCTCTCTCTCTCTCTCTCTCTCTCTTGTTCTCTCTGTTCTGTGTCTCCTCATTGCTCCATTAGTGAGTCCTTCCTCTTGTCCAGGATGATGATATTTGAGACCATATCTCTAATCTGTGAATGGTAAATTAATCCCTGTGGAGTTTCTGCAGTCATCTCTCTATGGAAAGCTAAGGGGGATTAAGAAGATAGAATCAACACAGCCTCTTAATCTCATATACAGACACCAAACCTGGACAGGGACCATTGGGTTTTGTTTTAAAGTATCAATTAGATAGTTTTTAACTCAAACATAAATAGTGCTTTTATGATGAAATACATATGTATGTTTTGGTTTCCCTCTTTTATGGCAAATGCTCTTTGAGACATTCTAAAATTATCGTGAAAAAAAACAATTGCTGATTCTTGGATTATAGATTTTGTCTTTTCTGTGTAACATGTTATGGATGGATATTGTTCAGAAAACTTAATCCACCAAGAGATCAATAGACTGCCACATTCAAGTTAATTGAACAAGCTGGGAATATAAATGGGTTACAGACTAGAATGACAGATGGACGGAGGGATGGACCGATGTTTGATCTTGATTTATTTCTTGTTCCTCATGTTTCCTTGTGTGTAAATGTTAAAGTAAGGTACAATCATTGTCGTCAGAACAAAAACCATAAGTGCAGATATCCGTTGCCTGGATGTGTAACTAATTCCAGATGTACCAAAATGATTATTGTCTTCTTTATACTGACAAACATTACTTTTAAAATTCTTAACTCATGCTCTCTGCCTTCAAAACAGACTGTCAGCTGTGTCTGTGATTGTTTTTGTGCACACATGCTCAATTCTCTGGTGAACGTGTGCGCTCTCTCTCCCTAACACACACACAAATAAAAAACATACTGTAGATACACACATGGTGTGTACATGGTATCTGGGGCTGAAGGGACAGGAAGCTGAACTTTAGGCTACAAGGAAGAATAAATTGTTCATTTTCTTATTTCTAATTTTTTCTCTTCACAAACTTATTTTTGGTTATTTTCACTTATTCGACAACATTCTTTTCCTCCATTACCATTCTTACAGAGCAGATCATTGTCACTTGAGCAGTACTCTTGACTCTTTATAGAGTCAAGAAGGTGTGGTCCCAGCTGAGCTCGCTGTGGCACACGCCAACAACACATACACACACTCACCCATGCCCTCCTTGACACGGCCCTGGTGGAGCTAGAAGTGGGTAATTAAAATGTAAATATTGATATTTTATTATTTGAAATGCCTCTACTGCAATGATCTTAATGTCACTCCATCTGTCGTCTCTACGGAGGCTTGGGGTTGCCCTCGACGACCGGCTGCCTCCACCCACGCAACCCCTGCACGGCAACATCTATAACACTCGACATCCATCCATTGCAGCGTCTACATTTTGGGTCTAATTAAGTGTTAAATATGAGCACTCACAGATACAGCACATAACACACATACACACAGAGAATCCAGCACACAGACCTCTGTCTGTCTCCCTGTGACTCTCTCTGTCACGCACACACATACACACACACAGAGCACTCATCTTCACTATAGCAATGGGAAGATTTTAAGTGTTAATCTTGCAGTGCTGCTGATGGTGTCTAATGTATGCAATTAACAGTCAGCCAGGGCTGAGGGTTTGGTAATTAGCTGGCTGTTCACACTGATTAGAGGCTACTGCAACCCTGTGACTGCTCTACTCTCCCTGAGGCCTCACACAGAACAAGGGGGGATGTGGAGGGCGGAGAGGGGGTGATGGAAGGGGAAAGAAGGAGCAAAAAAAATAATAATACATTTTAACCAACAACATTACATGGGGATGGAGGTGAAGGTGATGAAACATGTTTGTGAGGGAGATACTGCATATGTGATGTAAAGTGGCAGAACAGCTATAAAATGTATTTGTCTGTTTGAAAAAACTTAAATTAAAATCCATTCTTCATTTACGATACCTATAACTTAAATATTGAGGCATCCAGGCTTTTTTTTTTACTGTAAACTATGATCAAATTTGGCTACATCATAAATAAACCAAGATATAGAGTGATAAATACATGGTTGCCATATTAGCTACAGTTTCATAGTGTGCAGAGGCTTGCAGATAAAATCAAGAGGACTCTTCTCCCTCTAGCCCCTGGTGAAGTTTATTTGTAATACTGCAGTGGTTATGTTACCTAAGGCATCAGGGAACATAACCACGGTGCTGCTTTAGTCTTTATTCATCCTCTGAGGTCAGATGTTTGTGAAAGAATAATGGAAACTTGCAGCATCAACATATTAGTTAAAAGAAATGGCAGACATGCGTGTAAACAAAAGGTTAGGACGATACCTCTTTTCTGTGTTGTTCATCTCTTTATACACACTCTCTCTCACACACACACACACACACACGCACACAACACACACAATTTGATATAGAGAGGAATTTGATAAAACACTCACATTTTCAGTCTATAAAAGATAAAACACAAGTGATATCTTCTTTTGTACAGTATCAGCTGCACTTGACACAGACTGATTTTATGATCCATATGACTAAACATGTGATTTTTAATGTATGTGTCAGTAGGTGTGAGTACTTGGTGTCAGTGTGTCTTTAAGCCCCTCTAAATTAACTGGTTCTCTGGGTAGATTTGTTTCCATTTCGTTGCACATCTCTGTGTAATTGGGTCAGCTGGTGGTTGTGTGTGCAAATGTGTGTGTAAAAGAAATTGCCAGCATGCTCGTTGTGTGCTTATTTTTTGTGTGTGTAGATTCAGCCTAGCCAAAGCCATCACAGGGGGTCCGTGTTCATTTGGGCCGGCGTCTGGCCGTATGGTACAAAACAGTTTGAGGTGTACACACACACACACACACACAGGCACAAACACACACTCAAAAAGCATCACAAGGGAGTACTTGCACTGCACAGCATGTGACAGTGTGCACGCCAACACAAATTTAAACACCCACACGTACAGGAAGTGGTGTTAGAGAGAGCACTGGACCCGCGATACACAGTGTGCATGCAGTAGAAACACACACGCGCGCGCACACACACACACACACACATGCAGTGCAGCGATGTGCTGGTAACTGTTTGAAACTTCACGTGTCCTAATGCAATCTCTCTCTCAGCAGGCCAGTAGACTTAAATCTGTCCCCTGCAGACCACAATACGTGTACATGCTGCACATAGACAGTCTATTATTCTCCTCACTCATGATAAGCAACTATAGGATCATATACAGTTAACATAGCTATCATTGCTGCAAAACTAAAGCACTAAACCGAATAAACAGTTTGAGTACACTACACGTGACCACATTGTCTGCCATAGTGACACACAACGTACTCTTTACTTAACATTGTAATGATGCATGCCCCTCTCACAGTACTTATCCAGTTACTCTCAATGTTCTTAGTGTGAATTCAGTTTGACTCTGTGTTACATTTCTTTGACAGTGCTTAAAGCAAATTCTTACCACTTCAAGACAGATTCCTCTTGATAAGTGTGTGAATGTATGCTGTTAAATTGTTGCGACAGATTGAGAAGTTACTATTAAATGTGTCCAGGGGTGGCAGGCAAATAGGACAGAGCAGTGTCAATGGTAACAAAGCAAGCAGGTGCTCAAAGGCTGCAAGCCAACTACAAGTGTGGAGATAGAACACCATATCTAAATGTGTTGTTTTGGTGTCCTTAACCTAATTGTATTCAGTAGTCTGTGAAAGGAAATGATTGTTATAGAACAGCTCAGAGTCATCTACAGCCAAGTTTGTCTACATCTGTTTAAGGGAGCAGAAGAAGACTGAGGAGACACATGGAACTGCCTGTCAAATATTTGTTAATTGTTGACTTAAACCTCATGATGTGTAATACCAACCATACATTTTCTACAACCCCACCACCACAAGCCATTCAGCTTGAATAAAGAGAGGCAACAGTTAAAACCTCTTTAATCACTAATATTAGTTTTTAAATTGTGTAACAAATCTTCCTGGATCAATTTCATCTTCTATGTCTTCAAGGACGTCTCTTGCGTGTCATCTCTGTCTTTAGTAACATTTGAAAAATTCAGTAATTTGTGAAAAAATGCATATTAGTATCTCACAATGACCACATTAGAACCCCTCTAACCCCAAGCTACTGACATGCATACTGTAAATTATGAAAGAGATGTTTTGCTGTATGTTTGCTGGCATTTAAAGACTCTCTCAATATGAGACAGAGGGCCAAAGTCCTCACTCTTAGAGTTAAGCTTGTTGGCCACTGTTTGTCACTGCAGTGGCAGAATGGGAAGACTACTCATGTGTTGATAACATGGACCAGATCAGCATTGCAACCAGTTTTCCCACCTGTCACATTAATACACAAATGAACACACTGATGCATCAGTTATTTTGAACTTGCATATAAAAATAACTTCATGAAAAAACACAAACTGTGCACACACAAGTGCACAGGTACTCATGAGCATCACAAACGCTCCTCACTGGTTCCTATTTGCCCTGTAACCACAAGAAAACAAATATAGGCCTCCTGGATATGTTTGTTTGTGTGTGTCTGTATGGCAACTGGGGCGTGAGAGAGGGCTATCCTGTTTGTGTGTGTTTGTGCCAGACTCTTGTGCGGTCTCGGGTGTAAACGTGCAGTCAGGACTCATTTGGCAGACAAACAGGCCGCAGGGTGGCTGGGGAATCGACGTGTGTTTGTGTGTGTGCGTTTGTCTTTATGTGTGTCTCTGATAGAGCAAAGGGGAGAGAAAAAAGAAAGAGTGCGAGAGCAAGCAGGAGAGGTTAAGTCTGCATGACTGCACTGCAGCCTCTTTCTGTCAGACCAATGTGTGGCACCCGCGCACACAGACACACACACACACACACACACACACACACACACACACACACACACACACACACACACCCACACAGTACCTCAATTGATACAATAGAGATATATAATATCCAACCAGGTACAGAGTATGGGTCATTCACCTCATGCACTACATCTCAAAATTTTGCTTTGTTCACATAAAGGACTATTAGTTGGGAAAGAAAAGTTTGATTTCTGTCTCATCTTATGGAATTATAATACATTGAATGTATGGTATACCATATGCAGGGTTTGAGTTAACGTTGAGATACATTGAAAAGTGAGGATTGTAACCATTGAAAAAACTCTAAACTAAATGATGTTCTTACCAAATACATGACCATTAATGCTATAATGCTTTCATGGGAACGCATGGCTTTACTTTCAGGTCATGTGATGTAGCAATTTACTCTCGCTCAACATTTATGTAAATATGTTTATGCAAAGCTTTGAACTTTATTTTTACTGAACATGCCTCTACATAAGGCTAAGCCCCCAACACCCCCACAAACAGCACACCAGCTGTTCCACATCCACATATGCACAAACACACACACACTGCCACACATAGCGTGAGATGCCTTATCAACAATGGGCAGAAAGGAAATGTAATTAGAGCCAAATAAGGAACCTTCTTTTGTCAAGTGAAATCACAGGTATGAAAGAAAGGTCTCCATCAGTCCCTCCACCACCACCTCTTCCTCCTTTACTTTCTTCTCTCCTCCATCTCACTCTTTCTCGTGCTCTCTCTCTCTCCATCAATACCTCTCTCTCTCCATCATCAGCACTAAATTCCCATTGATGTTTCTTTTCTTCTGCTGTATCGATCGCTTCATGAGAAGGAGGGGAGGAGGGGAAGAAGAGAGAGATGGCGTTATCTGTTAATTAATTTGTCCTGAAGCTGGCCGCCTATTAATCAGACAGATAAGAGGCATTGGATGGCTGAACAGCGCAGACAGGCTGGTGAGGAGGGGAGGGGGTCCTGGAGGCACAAATACACATACACAATCACACACAAATATACACAGATAGGAGATGCCCATGGTGTGTATGTATGGGAATGTATGCATACACTAAGCATACAGTACAAGCATGCTGATGAAACAACAAGTCAACACACTCGCTACAATGATCTTATTAGTGTTCAAATAAGCTATATAAGCAGACACATGTTCACTCAAACACACACCACATCCTGATAAAAATCATTGATGAACCTCAATAAGAAAAGTTGAACCTTCAGCTCAATAAATTAATCACAGGGGTTTTTAATTATTGGTGTTGCCTCTGTGTGTGTTCATGCATGTGTGTGTGTGCATGTCATGAAAAGGTAGATGTTTACTGATGAAACATGTGAGTACACCCTCCTATTAACACACAGTTTTTTTAAACTAGTTCACACTTTTTATGTTTTTATGATTCTGTAACTCGCAGTGTATAAATTTGTTTTGCCGTGTATGCACCTTCTGGACCAAATTTCACTAAAGGTATGTGCGAAAATTGATTGAACCCTCTGCACTGCTCTCAATGCCCGAGTAGTGCAAACACACAGGGGCAAGTTAAAATGCATAATCAGTGACACCATTAAATGATATTAACCCACCTCATGTCTTCTTCTCTTCACTTGACCCCGGGCTTCAAACACATTCAATAAGTGTGTTAAAGTGTGTTAAATTTAGCCATGCCCGTGCTTATTTCTCCTGCCCACAATGAGTGGCGAAGTCTTAAGGCCCCCCTAAAGACTTCTGCGTGTGAGAATGAGATGTGTGTGTGCATGAAGACCCCCTCAAGAAATTCACCTCTAATCTCTTCTGATGATTTCATTAAGTAGAAGACACTGCCAGTTGGCAACGATACTGCTCCCTTCACTGTGCCGTGTGTGAGTCTGTGCGTGCGTGTGTTTGTGTGTGTGTGTATCAATCATACATATTTGGATTCATTCCAGTGTGTTCCTATGCATTTATGTCTATGCATATGTCAAACCCTGTGCATTTGTGTGTGTGCAGCCCACAGTGTCACCTACTGTATATATTGTAAGTGTGTGTGTGGTTTGAGATATTAATATTATTAGTTGTAGATGGAGTGAATTAGAGCACATTATGAACAACAATGGCCTGCAACATGGACATAATGAGACGCCTGCCATTACCCATCAACACACTGTGAGATAAGATCCCCTAATGCATATGCACAAACACAAACACACACACTGTCACACACCAACTATCTCCTGAGGAGGCACCCTGCAGCAGATGTTGTTGAAGAAATATCTTCCTTCTCATCTGCCTACTTCTCCTGACAGGATGCTCCTCTCATATACACACACACACACACACACTGGAGGGCTGCTGTGAGGTCTGACAGGTGTGCTCACATAGGCCACTGTCTTTGCCTTTCCTATAAAGGCTTGCACACACACAGGCAGACAGGCAGGTGTGAACGGACAGGTGTGTTAGGAGAGGACAGCTGTGAGGAAAGGTGTGAGCGGGCAGGTGTTCCATTAAAGAGATAGACAGACAGACAGACAGAAAGAGAGAGAGAGAAAGACCGAGGCAACAGACAGTCTGCTGCAGTAAAGAAAAAAATGTGCAAAAGATGAAATGGAAAAGAATAAGACTGAAGAGAAAGGAGACCGCACATAATTGAAACTATTAAAACAGACAAAAACTCAACAAAAAAACTGAACTGAACACCGAACAATGTAAAGCAAAGAAAAGTCTAACAGAGAGATCTAAACAGACAAGGTTTGCAGACAACAATGTATCAAGATGTATGGAAAGCAGGTAAAGCCAGAATCAGGCCCACAGATGGTCAGCCATGCACAGACAGTGTCAGATAAAAAGGCATGGATTGCGATTGGAGAGACAGACGGATATAGACGTAGGCAAATAGAAGGACATGGATTGACACCAGAGAAAGCAGGCGTTTTGAGGCCACAGCAGCAATTAGTGTGTGTGTTTGAGCGGTGCAGCAGCGATGGCCAGCATTGATCCATGGAGGTTGTGTCAGGGGGAGATAAGGCCTGCCTTTCCCAAGAGAACGGCCCTGGGCACAGGGGAGAGAGGAAGAGGAGGAGGAGGAGGACTCTGATCAACTGTATGGATGGAGGGAGGGGGGGGGGGCTGATCTTGACCCCCTGTCTAGTTAAGAATTAGCTTCATGATCTTTTTCGTGATCTTTGTTCCTCCTTTGTTTTACTTTTCTTGCTTAATTGTTGTCATAAAAAGTATCACTACAATTTTGTTTAATCATTGTCCCAAAAAAGCCATCATGTCATTTTCTTTGTTCTTTTACACACAAAATAAAGTATTTGACAACCATTTTCAGCCTTATTTTATTCAACAAACAAAAGTATAGCTTGTTTTTTCTGAATCTTTTCTGTTCATTGTCATTGCTATAAAAACATCAGAAGACATCTCAGCAGTTCTTTGTCAGCAGCAGCACAGAAACATTCATTAAACAACAGAAAAAAACACACAGATATTAAAAGCATAAACATTAACAATCCTCCCCTTCCTTTTCCTTTGTGTCTCAATCTTCCCCAGGTTTCTCTACGCTGTCTTTGGCAGACCAGATGAGTCTATTGCAGAGTGCATGGATGGAGATCTTGATCCTACGTGTTGTGTACCGCTCACTGTCCTTTGAAGACAAGGCAAGTGTCCTGAGCTTTTTCTTGTGTGTTTCTAACAATCACTATTGAAAACCCCGTTATGAAGATACACATGTTTATTTGCAACCTCTCAACCCCTCTGTGTTTCTCTGTAGTTGGTGTATGCTGAGGACTACATAATGGACGAGGACCAGTCAAAGCTTGCTGGACTTCTGGACCTGAACAACGCCATCCTTCAGCTGGTCAAGAAATACAAAACCATGAAACTAGAGAAGGAGGAATTTGTCACTCTCAAGGCCATCGCTTTGGCTAACTCAGGTATGGAATTCTTCTCTCTACAGCTGATGTTTGTTTCCGAATCTGTCTGTCTACGTTTGAATTTTTAGCACACAACTCGTGGAGCCAAGGAACCTCCGGGGAATCTCCGATCCCATGGGGCTCATTTAATCTGAACCATCAAAAGACTTCAATACAGAACATCCAAAGATGCACACACACACACACAACTTATAATGCATGCTCTCAAATACAGGGACATTGTTTTTTGTAATACCACATTTAAAGCTACCAACTCTCCCTGTTAAAGCACACATACTTATAATTTATTATATATAAATAAATAAACAAATGTCCCATAAAAAACACATTAATCTTAAACCTGAAGCCCCCCTCCCACCCCAAACAAAGTGGCGATCCTTTTACAATTAGCATAGTCGTCTCTTCAGATGCCTGTTAAATAAGGTGAAATCATTAGAACCCAAAGTCTGTCGATAAAGCCCCCTCTCTGATGTGTCCAGCTGCATCGACAGCTGACTGACACACGCGCACACACTCCCTCTCACACTCACACACCTTCTTCCTCCCATGACCCGTCTTTTGAACTTTGTCTTGGAAGCCGGCCAGCTCTTCAGTACTCTTTAATTACAAGGGGGGAGCTGTCAATACAATGTGTTTAAATGGGAGAATGCAATGGAAGCGCTTTGAATAGGGAGGGAGGGGCCTTTTGTTCTGATTCCGCTGCACGCACATAAAAACCAACACATTAACAAACGTGCACACACACATTTATTCTCAAACAAGCGGATGTTATTTCTCAGACACATGTAAACACACAAACATGTATGTGTCTCTAAAAGTGAGCCACTGTTTGCTCAAACACATAGCGTTCTTACTGTCATACTCATGTAGAAAATATTGACCTATGTCGTCCTGTGGGCTATGTGTGACAATCAATGTCTTGGCTCTGCCTATTTATGTGTGCATGTGTGTGTAAGTGTAACTGTTTGTCTCTAAATATTGCTGACTGATAAAATATAAAAGCTGGCTGGTTCTCCTGACCAGACAGAAGTGAGCATGATCAAGATGATGATTATGATTCATATTCGGACTAACAGGTGGCTTATAGCCTGTGTGGCTTTAATGACTTCTACTGGTCTGAAAGGGATGAAAGGCCAGGTACAGAGAGGCAGGGTGTTTTAAACATACGTAGGTCCATTATCATTTTAAAAGCATAAATAAAATATCCAGTGAAGAGCAAACTATAACTAGGCAGATGACATATGGCTGTAAAACTAGAAAATAAGATTTAAAATGGAAGTTGCTTCTCTCTTCACAGCCCACTTTTGCACACCCCATACAAAGAAATATCTGCAGATAAATCCTGAGGGTAATTATCCATCAAAGCTTATCTCACTGATGAGGAAACTCGTGTTTGAAATAGTCATTCTTTTAGCTGATTGAAATTGAAACAGCTGACGCCCAAATAAGATCTGTGCATCATTGCCCAGACTCTCTAACTGCTCTTCAAGACAACAGAATGCTAGCATTAGCATTTTGAAGGGCACTGACACTAATTAATTCACAGGATGCTAATCGTCTGCATTAATGAAGCCCAGCCTTAAGAAATGTTAGCAAACGTGCCCCACATGTAAAGACAGCTAAACTAGCCATGGGAAACAGGGGGCACGTGTGTGTGTGTGTGTGTGTGTGTGTGTGTGTGTGTGTGTGTGTGTGTGTGTGTGTGTGTGTGTGTGTGTGTGTGTGTGTGTGTGTGTGTGTGTGTGTGTGTGTGTGTGTGTGTGTGTGTGTGTGTGTGTGTGTGTGTGCGTCCATTTATGTGTGCACACAAATTGTTCCTTCTATGTCAAATTGTGAGTTTTACCAGCCTGATGTGCTTGTGCTCATTAACAGCTGCTGTTTTACCTTTGAGTTTACTGCGGGTCAGCGCACAGGCAGTGTCCATGTCCAACAGCTTACAAGCAAAACACACAAGATTAATCACAAACAATGTGGAACTCATTAAACTTCATATTAACTTAAAGTCAGTTAAGGCTTAACTTTTGTCATCCAAAAACACAGGACTCACAAGGACTAGGGAGATCATCAGTAGGATGTGTTTCATGTGTCATTTCACAAGAGACCCTACTTAAATGTCACCTAAATATTTGGCTCGAAGATGTTTGACGTCAGAAATAGATAAATAAACATTATAGAACAGTATAACATGGATTAATTGGGAAAAAACAAAACAAGCAAAAGAGAAATTTGTATTGCATTCAGATTGTGATTGATGTTTATTGTATAATATTAATTAACAGAAGTAATCATGCCTCCCCCAAATGTCTTCAAGCAACAAAATGATCACAACCACCCTCTTATTGAAACAGTGGGAAAAAGTAGAACATTTGAGAACTGGAAGAAGCTGAGTTTTCTATTGATTTCTATAGAATCCAACCCAGTGACGGTCTGGTCCTGCATACTGATACATGCATTACACTCTATAGATCCAACACTGTGTATTTGATTGTTGTTTGTGTAGGTTGTGTGATTGTGTTCATCTGTGTGTGTGGCTGTGTTCACATTTGTTGGATTTATTTTGTCTGCTCAGAATAATTCATACATTTCATTGACCCTGTTTGTTTAAGTCTGTACTTTGGTTACCAAGGACTTTTAGTATTTAAGTTTACTGTCTCTGTATGTGTGAGCATTTAATCCACCGATCCCAATCAACTGACAAACTTAGACACATCACCATAGAAACCACAAACATTTCTAATGCTTAAGATTTTTTACCACTTTAGATCTACTCCTCTTTTGTTTGACACATTGCTTCTGTATCAAATACACAGTGGCCCGTGAATAGAGTGGGGATAAAAACATTCTGTGTTCACGTATGTTAAACTATCTACAGTACCTTTTTTTCTCTAGTCTGCACACATAGGTGATATCCCCAGTGCAGATTGAGTTTGTGTGTGAGTGTAGGGGCGTGTGTGTTGGGGTGTGGTGGCCTATCAATAGTTGCCTTGTGATTATTATTTAACATGCATGTAGTCATTGATCGGAGACATTGATCGGAGGTTGGGAGCTAAAGGCCAGCTCACATTAAGACTTTAGCTCCCTAAGGGGCAATATGGAGCATTATCATTGAGGGACATTCTCAGCCCTCTCTGCAACATGTGCTGAAACACACCTTACATGCCAGCTCAATGAGAGATTACACATGTGTGCAGCCAAATGGTTTTGCTCAAACACACTCACAGAGACTCTCAGGTGTTCCTGCGTCTCTCCATCATTCCACAAGTCTATTTCTTTTCTCTCCGCCCACCCGTCTCTTTGTCTGTCCATAAATCACACCCACAGATCCACACTTTAAAGCCTGACAATGGAGCAGCAACTGTATTTAAGCCTTCTTCCAGGGTTAAGCGTCATGTAGCAAACTGAGGTTAATTAGAAACAATGTATACAAAAATAAAAGCATTTTGGATAAAAATGTTAAACTACTAATCTATAATTATCCTGTTAGTTTTTAGATAATTTTGCAAAGTGGTCTACATGATAAAAAAAAAACATCTATCTATCACAGCTTTATATTCAAATGCATTTATAGAATACATGCACAACCAAGAGTTTTGATTTTCATCCCTGAATATCACGTCATGAAGCCAAGCAAACTGCATTGAACATGGAGGCTACAACAAACCTCTGATCAAACATTTTTTCATTCACATTTTAATTTTACTGCTGTGTTTTTTTCTCCAGACTCCATGCACATTGAAGATGTGGATGCAGTGCAGAAGCTTCAGGATGTGCTCCATGAGGCCCTGCAGGACTATGAGGCTTCACAGCACCAGGAGGATCCCCGCCGGGCGGGCAAGCTGCTCATGACCCTCCCCCTGCTCCGCCAGACCTCCACCAAGGCTGTGCAGCACTTCTACAGCATCAAGCAGGACGGCAAAGTCCCAATGCACAAACTCTTCCTGGAGCTTCTGGAAGCCAAGGTCTGAGGAAGCGCGAGCTAGACGCCAGTCTGACCAGCTGAGCTTCAACATGAACTCTCACTTTGAATGACCTCTTGCTCTTTTACACACACACACACATACACACACACACACACACACACACACACACACACACGCAGTCACACACTCAAACACACACCTACATACACACATAAATATGCCCCTGAAGTACGTCTGCTGACACTTCCCTCTGTGAACAAACCAGTGACCTAAAGCTCTAACCTGAACCCCAAAACCTCCAACGTCTGTGACAAAAAGGGGGGGAACTTAAACTTTTTGTCGGGGGAGAGTTTGACCGACTGACATGACTACCAATCCTGACAAAAGATGATTTTTCCTTGAAAACTTTGAAACAGTTTCAGCAGTGGCTCTGAACCGTGAAGATGGTAAAAAAAAAATATGCATTTAATATCGATTAAGAGGTCATTAATGACAAACGCTTGAGGACACATTTAAAAGAAACTGAAAACGCTCCATTGTAGTCCTGAGAGACTGTAAGACTGCACTCGTGTCTCCGTTCCCCTTCTCTTTTCTCCCAACAGAGTTTTTTAGTGTTCAAGAAGAAGATATGTAGGGGGAGAAAAGGACATTAAAGATGTATTTAAGATGTTTGATTTCAAATTACATGTAGAATGAAATACAGATGGATGGACAGAAAGAAAGAAAAGAAGAGGACATTTTCCCTGCCAAAGAATGGAGCTCATCCATTCAGAGGATGCCAGCAAACTTTACTGTCATAACCCAAAACTGTTTCTGCTTTGATCTGTGAGTCGCTTTCAATGCTGGGCCTCGAGAGTGCTGCTGGTTTTCAGTGTGTCCAGTTATTTGATTTTTTTTCTGGTTATAATGAAAATCAGCACAGCTCAAAGAAAGGCTTGAAAACACTCTCTTCCTGGTGTACCATGACTCCCCTACTTTCACTGCTTAAGTATTTGTTGTATTTGTCAAGAAACAGTGGCCCTGGTCTCCCAAACCTGACAGTACCATTGTATTTGTGTTTGAACACTTGAGGTGGCTGAAAATGCTTTCAAATAGTGTCATTTCAGATGTGAACAATTCACAGAGTTCATAAGTAAAAACACAAGCAAATGAAGACTTGGTCCATACTTTCAAGAATGGACCTGTGCTTGTCCAGCTGTGAGTTGTAGACTCACTTTGCATTCTCTGTGATGCTATCTATTTTGACAAACGCTCCTCTTGTTTTGACGTATGAAACATTTTCAGCCCCAGGGTTGCTATTCTCCACACATAAATCGGTTGAAATTTCTGTCCAAAAAGGTGCCATGAAGAATAGTCCAGCCCATGCTCATTACCCAAACTCCCAAAACTGCAAAGCATCACTTCCAAAACGACCCTCCTTACTCCGCTGCATTCTCACCTTCCAGCTCATCTCTTGAGGCAGAACTGAGATGTTTTTGAGATCCATTCAGGGAGTAATGAGGGAGCTCGAGTCAATGCAATACAAAACCAGAAGGACAGGTGTGCTGAAAAAAAAAGAACAACTGTTGTTGCTTTGAAACTTATTTTTCTCCTTTATTTCTATCTTGAAAATAACTTTAGTGATGATAATACCAGTATTAGGGTTGTAAATAAGTCATCCTGTATATGACATATAACACGGCTTTGTTTTTGTTATTAATATTGTCTTCTTAAAACTGAATCAATCAATATGTCTTTCCTTTTTTCTATGAGCTTGACCACTTTCAGCAAGTACCATATATATAAATATAACAAGTAAAAATGTATTAACAAATTCAGCATTTATCGTAGAAAACACTGAGCAATAGCAGTTTTAAAAGGAGGGGTTTGTGCATATGGACTAGGTCTGCAAATTAACATAATGTGCCAGTTTCAAATTTCAGAGACAAGAGGGTTTCATAGCTACTTTCCCTCTGTGTAACTTGCCATAAGCTACTAGATAACAGTCAACATTTCCTTTTGTTAGTGATAGTTTACACAGGAAAATATGGACCAGAATTTTGAGAATGAAATATTATTGTACTGTCAGAGTAAAGACAATGAGAGTAGAAGAAGTAACACAACAGCTTACAACACTAAGAATAAGCAGCCAGTTTATATTTTTCACAGAGTTCTGATGTTTGCACCTTTTTTGTGACCAGGCTTTTTTTGCCATCACGTTTTATCTGATGAAAGCAGACAGTCCTCTTGAAAATCAACTATTCAGTAATGCAAAGTTTACTCGAGCCATGTGGCCTCATGCAGGGACTAGAGAATAACCTGCTTAAATCTGGTTGCAAAAACAGAACATCATCTGCATAAAAAGAAACATGACACGAAGATCTTGCTCTTCCACTTCCTGTTGATGGACATTTCATTAAAAATCTTTAAAGGAAATGTTGTAAAGGTTAAAAACAATAATTCTACCAAATATCAAATGAACAATATCAAATTTCTAATGTAATCTTTTCAAGGAGAATCCATTACAGGCAGTTTTACTGTTATTTCTACATTTGTTTCTTGGCTATTTTTCTGTATACAAATTTGTGTTGTACTTAAAATGAACAACAGACTATTTAATGGACATAATTTAAGTTTCTACAATTAATTAGATTGTAACCACACAGACTTTAATTGGACATTTGAAGGCATTTTAAGTCATTATAAATTGACCGTTGAGTCGTACTAAAGTGGAAACTGGAAGTGGCAAGTCCGAGGAAACTGTATGACATCATACAGTAACAGAAAGATTGTACACAGTAGGTTTGACTGGTCACAGCTTTAACAAGAAGATACAGTCGAGGGGATTTTTTTATATCATTGTTTGTCATTTCTAAAGCTGAATACAAGTGACAAAATGTGTAATCTAGATGACGGTGTAATCTAATGTAAAAGGGCAACTTGTCACAGCTGAGGAGTGCTCCAGTTTAAGTGTAGTTAATCTCTAACATCACACGCTCTGTATCAACACATCAGTATTATTAGTTAGGGGTATTCTTTCAGCCTTCTTAAACATTGTATATTGTAAATTATACAGATTATAATTCTAACATAAGACATTTTATTGGAAACAAAATCAAGAAAAAAAAGAAAAAAATGTAGTTCAGCCTCAATGTATGTTTCATGTTTGCTGTTTTTTCTATCAAGAAAAAACTTTGTTTCTTTGATTTGATTGTTTTTGTTTTGAAGTCCTCTCTCTGTTGGATTTTTTTCCTCCTATGTTTGCTCCTTTGAGGCATTGCTGTGTACTTTTTCTTGTGGTGATTCCCGTTCTTGTGCTGTGTGCTTCTTCTTTAGTCAACACAGTGTAGAGTAGAGGCCATGTTGTCCGTCCGTCCGTCAGATCAGTCTGCTGGGGGTCTGGGTACCGGATTCTCTCCCAATGAACCAAACCAAATATAAGGCTCTCCTTCTAGAAACTTAACTAGACCACAAGGATGAAATCACAGTATTCATCTTTACCAAGCTATACATAATGAAATATTTAGTATCTAAATGAAGAAACACAATACAAGTATTTAAAAAGGGATCATTTGTGTAACTGTCCTGTAGAATAAACACTATCCTGTATATCTTTAGGTTTAAGTAACAATTAAATGAAAAGGACATTTAAGTATTTCAGAGCTGTTGGTGACTCTTTTTTGACAAACTAGCTGTACATAGCTGCCTTCCATACAGCGCGGCTCAGTCATGATCTTTACTGTTTCTGCAGTCAATAACAGAAAAAAAATGAAGATGAAACATTATTTTTTGGCCGATTCTTTTCCCTGATTTTCAGCTTATCCTCGGGAATATGTTTCAAAGTGTAAAAAGAGAGCAGAGAGGTAAAAGCTAGCACTTATGGTTTTTTAGGGTTTAGGGAAGAAGTAAAAAAAAAAAAAAAAAAAAGGCATTTTAGTTCGCACTTGCTGTTTCTCTTTATCTTGCACTTATTACACCACATTACAGGACAAGTTTCTGCTTTTTCTCCAGACTAAAACCACAAAGTCCAAAATTTAGACGCCTGTTAATAAATTGTCATTCAACACATTTTATCTCTTTATAGATATGTAGTGATGTATAGGTTCTGTGCTACAGAGGCTTTCAACATTCATTTCTTATGTACTCGAAGAGGAAATATACAGACACATTTGTAAGTGAATTCCCAGAGGACTGATTTGAATTTCTCTACAGTCATTGTAAACATTGTCATTGTCAGAAAGGTGATCATTCTAATCATCTACTGTACATTAATCCGCAAACAACTAATGGAAGAAAGGTGCTCTTTTCTTACTTTTTTGATTTTCTTCTGATGTAGTTTTTATTTATTTGACAGTTGTCATCCAAACTTTTGTGGTCCTGAACAATGAATCATGATCAAGGATGGTTAAAAAGAAACTCCCTGAAGATTTGCGGAGCAGGATGTGGTCCACAGCCATGTTTTGAAATGAATACAGTTAAATTTTTAGTCGCTGCACAAACTAATGTGTGTACTTTCCAGATGATTAAAACAGGATCCCATTTACCAGCAGGAATCAGGAGGAATAGATCATGTGAATCATTCAGAGGTTTTTAAACTTGCTGCTCATAGCCAAAATATTATTTGATGTTCAAGTGTGTTCCCTTGAACTTTTTTTCTAGTAAAAAAAGCAATATTTTCTTTATTGTACAACAATGAGACAAGAGTTGCACTTGTTTGTGTTGGGTTATACTTCCAAATGCTGCTGTAGCTATTAGAACTACCCTGCAGTAAGTGTTTAAACCATGTAAATGACAACAAACCAAACTGGAGGAGCGCTAAAAGAAGGACTTTCGGGGGTTTTTGCCAATGCTTTGATAGAAAAAGTTTGACCTGGTTGCACTTTGGGCACCATGTAATTGCCCTCATCTGGGACTTAGATCCATTAACCTGCAAATAGTCTGTGTAATAATAGTTCAGCTGTAACAGGAGGACAAGTTTTATTTGGCATAGCGGGAAAGTGGGAACCTCCATCTACCCCTGATATCTGTTAAGGCCAAGTCCAACTCCAGCTCTACAGTGTTTAGTCATTTAGTTGTATTTAATCCCCAAATGTTAACTGCCACATGTGCTGCAGCGAACCCTGCAGACTGGTTTTGCAAATGTGAAAATATTGAAGAGAGACAATTGATGCATTTGGATACAAAGGCTATTTAAAGAGGAGAGGACCCTTTTGTGGTGGAGAAGAGTTGTGTACAAGACCCTGTAGTGTTATTAAAACATGTCAGTAGATTTTAGATGTGCTTCACATCAGTAAATGAAAAAAAAAGAAACAATAACCTGTATATTTTTGTGACGTGTATCATACAAGTGTGCTCCAACAATAATGTCCATTTGTGTAAATGTATTTATTTCACATTGTATATATTGTTCAATGCAAAAAGAGAGACCTATGATTCTGTAACTTAAACTACTATGGGTTGAAACATTACATGTGTTACTCCAGACTATGCCTTTCAGGATTATTACAGTAGAGCAATATCAATTAAAACCAGGCTTCCAGTTTTGACCCCTGTCCTCTGTCTCTGATTTTTCTTTGTAAGAGTGGTACCAAACAGAACGTCAACCGAATTTACTTAAAGCGGAAGATCCACTTTTACAGTGTTTTTGAACATATATTTGGGTAACCTGAGTGTCTACTGACCAACAAAATGTGAAATAAACCCATCCCACAGAGAGAAGTGCTCTGTTTCAAATTTGCTCTCCTTGTGACATCACAGTGGGATTCTGTTAAAAAAAAAAAACTCCCCTCCCCTAGCACCCCAAGCCTAGAGCAAAACGTTTGTGTAGGTCCGCTATTTTTATTCTTGCTAGTGAAAGAGTGATGTCTACCAGGAAAACTCAGGGGGGCTCACTGCATTTAAAGAGACAAACACACCAAAACGAAGCATCGTGAGAGAGCTGGTTTATACAGGGTCACAAACCTCCTCTGGTGCTTGATTCATGTTATATTTTGACCAAAGCACAGCACAGATGTTTCATTTAGAGCACAGGGGACTGTTTGAAAAGGTAGAAAAGGGGGATAATATGTCCTCTTTAAGAATATTTCAGCAATGCACTGCTTCACAAGATAATGTTTATAACATCCCTGTAACTTAAACTCTAAATCATTCAGACACATAATATCATGGCAAAAGCTTTGACTCAATGATCCAACAAAAGGAAATGCCTTTAAAGCGGCAATTCAAATACCTAAAAGATGCTTAGATTTCTTATGCAATGATGACCGCTTTGTTGAAAGGTTAAATTACTGCCACCATAATCACTTTCAAAAGTTGTAAAAGCTTGTCTCACATCGTTTTGACGTTTGGCAAGCCTTTCAACTAATGGTTGTGTTATTCGGACTACGTTTCCTGAATCATGGATGGTACCCTATAAGCAACACAGAGTCATGGGTTGTTTTAATACAGTGCTTTGTTTTGTTTGAATGACAGTAATGATGAAGTAACTTAATGTTTCACATCCATGGCTGGACTAGAGAGCAATAGCAAGAGAGAGGTGGCAGCTCCACCTCATGGACTGTGTGCCCATAGTCACATTACGGCATTAGTTTTCAGTTTAATATGAAGCACACCTGGTAGGCAATATCAGGGAGATAATTTACTTCTTTCAGACAGTCAAAGCGCAAAAACACCAAGCATAATTAATAGCACTTAAGAAAGTCCATGAAAGGTCAAGAGTAAAAGAATCCCATAAGGGGTCTGCCACTGTTCCACAACAGAACACAACAAAAGCTCCCTCTTCCAGTATGACCCTACAGAGGCGCAAGTTCTGAACACTTGTCTGAGACAAACTAATTAGCTATTCATCCCATCGCTGAAACTTAATAGAAAACTGTTGTCAATATATCAAATAAAAAACAACTAACCCTTTGCCCAACAAATAACACAATAGTTATTTTTATTTTTTGTTTCCTTGACCATGTGCAAAAGTAATCTATTTTAGTGGCTTGCTAAAGGCTGCATACTAGAGCGAGGTTTAGATTTCAACATAAAGCCTGTTTATATGCTAATCTGTCCAGTAATGTAAAGCATTAAAACATGAGCTCAGGTCAATTCTAGGTGTTTTTAACATTGGAAGTGTTCTATATTTTAACTGTCTTTACTGTAAAGTAAAAGGAAAGAGAGAAGTGAGGTGCAAAGAGTGGGCAGGAGGAGAAGAGAGGGGGGAGGAAGGAAGAAGTGGTAACAGCTTGCTGCGGTAGGTGGCTAACTACTGTCCATTCTGAATGGTCTGATCTCCTTCTCTTGCCAAGGGCACTAAACACACACACACTCGTACAGACGCATACACACTGATGTTAGACATAGCGAAAAATTGAAAAGAATGAGTTTATTACCTCTTCTTCTTACTTTACCCGTTACGTTTTGAATATTTACCCTTTGCTCTTCTTAACCATCCCTCCTTCCTGTTTTGTCTTTCTAACCTTCCCCCATTCTTCTTTGCCCCCTCTTTATTCCCTCAAATATCTCCCTATTCCTCTCTCTCTCTCTCTCTCTCTCTCTCTCTCTCTCTCTCTCTCTCTCTCTCTCTCTCTACCTAATAGCCAGCAGCAGTAAATGGGATGCAGAGGCCAGATATTTAATGTAGCAGAGAGCCGTGAAGCGTTTTAAGAAGCCTTTTTCTAACAGGGGGAGCCCTGACCTGCAGGCAAATATTTTTCAACCAGATGACATAAGAAGATATTAGCAGAAAATGGAGCAAGATCTTTATCCCTTTTTTTCCCCCTCTCTCTGTCTTTCTACTTTTCCTTTCTCTCTCCTTTCTGTTTGGGTTGCTGCCTGGTCAGCCGGCCCTTTGCACATACGTTTTATTTTACTTGCTCGTCTTTTGGAGTTCATTTATTTTATTTTATCTTTGATTCATTATTATGATACGATAAAAGCTACTTGAGCATTTCAGATGCTGTGGGGCTCTTATCGTTAACCTTGTGGAACGCATGTAAGAGTGGGCTCCACACGCCGCATCGCTAATGGCCAACTTAACTCCTCTCTACTCCTCCTCCACCTTCTGGCTTCATCTACATCTCTCTTTCTATCTCTGTCTCTCTCTGAGCATCTTTTATCCCTTTATCTTCTTCCTGCTATCTCTTTTCTCTTATAATCTCCTCCTCCTGTATATCTCTGTGTTTTTATTCACTTTGTGTCTCTCACTTCAGAGTTCGAACTGAATGTGCTCATTGTTGCGTGAAAGAAAAAAAACCTCAGCACATGCTTATTCTCTTCAGCATAACAGACATATGAATGACGCAGCATTTAAGCACTTAAAAAGAGGCTTTAACCCTGATCTGTCACAGTTGATCATAATGACGAGCTGGACTTTTCATTGGTTTAACACTCGGTCTTCTGATAAGGGATTTTGAATCACCTTAGAGATATGATGTAAAGCATTTTTCAGGTCCTACATTTTCGGCCCTTTTTCATTCTTCAATTACATACATTAAACTTTATTATTCCTAATATGTCTCTAATGTAGTAAGGACTGAGGAGTATGAATCTGCCTGTTAAAGCTGCATCAGAATCATACTTCTCACATATTATGTTCCCTCTTCACAGAACAGACAGAAACAACGACTGACTTCAGAGTTATAACTGTCAAAACTCTCAAGCCCCGGACTTTGGTCACATACAGGAACTCTCAGAAAGGGATCCTATGACAGAATGACAGATCCAGCAGCAGGTTGCAAAAGCTCCACATAATTAGGCTCACTGCTTGGAGAACAAAATTAAAGACATTGAAAAAAGTCATTTTTCTTAAAAAAAAATGACTTGGTTGTTAATCTAGCAACACTCATTGAGTGAATCTATTTTTGTGGATCAAATCTAAAATTAAGAGAAACTAGCGGTCCAATCATTCAGTATTCAAAGTTTTGTAAACCAGTTTGTGTTTTCCAGTAAATTGGTGAAGGCCTCAATTTTTTTTGTGTTTTAAGAAAGTGCACTACAAGATGTATAATGCCAATTATATCTGCTATCTGGTCATACTGTCAGTTTTGCTTGCATCAAATCATTGTCTGCTAATTGTTTTCCTAAAGTCAGGTATATTTGGAAAGCAACCTTTTTTTTTCTATCCGTTTTTGCACCTGAGGAAGGCTTGCATCTTGAGATCTAATTGTTGAGTTTATTCAGAGACCAGCATTAGGAGTGTTACCAGACCCCCTGCTTTAAACAACTCAATTAAATTCAACTGAAGTACTTTTATTAATCCCTCTGGGGCAGTTGTTTGGAGCGGCTTGTACATAGAAATACATAAATAGAGACACCGTGACGTACAGACAACAAATTAAACAAAAGAGCTGAAGTATAAAATAGCACATAAAAGGAGATAGAAATGTTAAACAGACTGATTAGTAATCAACCAGTCTGGATAAAGAAATACAAAAATAAAATGATGATTAGTCCACTGACTGACAGTTTAACTTCAGAGACTTTTAGACCATCACTTTCTGTCTCCAAACAAACAAAACGTGAAAACAATGGAAAGGAAGTGTGTCCTGTCATATCAGCTCTAGACCTGCAAATTGAACCCTTTAAAAACGAGTCTGGATGCATGAGGTAAACTTTGCAAGGAAAATAATAGTTTTTGCTGTTGATAAAGATGATGTCAGAAGTCCCACGGCATTTTGATTTTTATTGGTCACTGAGTCAAAAGTGACATTGACGAAAAAGGCAAACTACTTTTATCTGTATGGACCCACTTCATGAGTCCAAATCCCCTTAAGATGTGCCGCTCAGCTCAACTGGTAACTTGTTGTCATGTATTTAGTTATCTTTTCAAACAAACCAACACTTCACATGGTTTATTTAAGTTTTTGTTTGTCCAGGACAGGACAGTGGATAGATTAAGAAATCAGGGAGAAAGAGTGGGGAAGGATTTGAGAAAGGGGCAGAGGGTGAGAGCTAAACCCAGGGCCCCTGCTTTGTGTCTATAATCTCTGTATATGGGGCGGGGACCTAATTGCTATCGACGTACCATGAGGTTTATTTTCTAAACAGTAAATCACTGTTTCTTTGAATGGATAAATTTGACATAATGAGAGAGAAAAGCGAATTGGACACTGTCGTTACAAGATGAATGTGGGCAAACTTCTTCGATACCAACAGTCTCATTTGACTGGCTGAAACCACTGAACTGCATTGGTTTTTAAAAGACCAACAGAGTGCATTCAAATTGTCTTTTTTGCTTAGGAAGGTTCCTAACTGAGTGAAATGACCTGGACACATTTAAGTGGTAGCCATGATAAGGGTCATTCAAATTCTCTAAAAGTTAAAGACAAGTGTGTGAGTGCTTCCTTTATAATCTCCTTTAGCATAGGATACACTGGACCATCCTTTACCAAAGGAGATGAGATATGCCCTCCCACAGTTCCTTTCGGCCGCAACATTTAAAGCGAGTCGCGCATCCGACCATTCATGGAAACTAACGATGACCAAAAAGGGACACAGATTATGTAAGGGACATTTTCAGCCAGATGATGTTTTATTCAACATATTTCATTCGCTTAAGAACGCTTTGTGCAGTTGTACATTTGTATGCTTAAAACATTATGTATATCTTGCATTAATGTAACAATTCATTTCATAGAGTCTTACTCAGGCTCTTTTGGATTAATGTTGATTTCTGAGTGGACAGGAAGGTGATGGTTTCACTTTTGTTACTCGTAGCCTGGTAGTCTATATTTCTTTTATATCAATCCCAACCTGGTAATTAGGATTATTTCACCTGTAAGAAGGCACAGGGGAAAGTTTTTCAGGTGTGCTTTTATTAGTCCATTTTTGCCGTCACATAATGATGTCGCCTAGTAGAAATGTGGTTAGATTGTCAGAGCAACGCAATCGCCTTTCCCTTAGTCCTTTATGAATTCTCCTAACATCTTTCCTTAGCCTCATGACGTTTTCCCCGGGGTTAAGGTAAAGAGGATAGTAAAAGGGGATAGTAGGGACAATTCGAATCCACCCCAACATTGTAAAACACTGAAAAAAACAAGGGAGATTCCATGCTGAGACTGAGACCAGCTGTGGCCATAGTGGTAATAGAAACCAGAACGTTTAATGCTAAACAAGCAAATATCTAAGTTGATGTATTAGATTGAATTTTAGGTTTTGATTTAAAAGCCGCTATGGAGTCAGGCCGTCTGTTTATTAGTTGTATTCAATCATTTGTTTTTGTTCACTTTGTGGAACATATACATAAATGCACAGAAACATAAACAGTCTGCTTTATTCAGACCTCATACTGAAGGCTTATCTTAGCACTTTTCATGGGTTAAAAGATAAAGTCTGGATGTGATTTTTTTTTACCGTGTCAAACAGGGTCAGTCTCTGTGGATGACCATATCTGTTTTAGGCGCTGTGACCTGTAAAGTGCTAATGTGTGGCAGCTTCACACTGATGGTGTTTCAAATGCCTGTTTTGTGGCTATTTATCCCCCCCCTCCTTGTGTGTGTGTGTGTGTGTGTGTGTGTGTGTGTGTGTGTGTGGAGGTGGGGGGACGTGTGCGTATGTTAGTGTGTTTTTTTTATATATATTAATATCTATGTGTGCGTCTACATGTGCGATGGTTGGTATATGTGATTCATAATTTTACAATCTTTTTGAGCCACATGTGGTCATATGTAAGCCATATTTGGATGTCTAAATTTCTTTGTGCTTTTGTGTGTGTGTGTGTGTGTGTGTGTGGTGGGGTTCCCTCGGGTTTCACAGGCCGGGTGACATGGACTCACGGTGGTAATGGCCTTTCACAGCATCTAGCTCCCCTGACACATACACAAAAGAGCACACACACAAACATGCGCGCACACATGCACACACACACACACTAACACACACACTAACACACACACACACACACACACACACACACACACACACACACACACACACACACACACACACACACACTACAACACAGAAAAGGAGAGTAACCGGTGCACAGTGAAACAAACAATCTAAAGCACAAATATAGGTATAGAAGGAGAAAAAAAACATGTATGACATACAGTAAGCATGGGGATGTAAGTAATACAAACGACAGAAATAAAAGGAGAAACAAATCTTTTGTAGATTAAGAATTAAATCATTTTCATGAGTTTGTATTTCCATCCTCTGCTTTATTTCCCTGTGAAGTTAAGACACTTTCTAAAAAGCAGGAGAAAAGTATACATGAGTGATTTTCAGTTACATGAGAGTGATAGTAAAATCCAAAATGTCTAGTAGATTTTCTTTCTTGTCCTTGTCTTGGGTTTTCTATTGACCTGCTCTCCATCAAGTCACAAATGCCTCACTTAGCTTACATGTTAACTAGCACACCACTCTACTCGTAATTTATGGACCTTCATTTGTGCAGTGATTTACTTGTTTTGTGTTCTCACCACCTTTCACTCCTTCTCTTTTTTCTATACACACCATGTCCCTGTCCCTGTTTATTTTTCTTTTAATAATTCTTATTTGTCATTTTCAGTTGTTTTTTTTTCACTTCATTCACTGTAACTATAAATCAAATGTGTTAATTTCCTTCACCTCTATCTCCTGCTTCTCTACATTTACCTAACATCCTTCTGTCATCCCGTTCCCCATCCATCTCTTTTCCCATTCTGCCCTCCATCCCTCCATCCCTCTATCTCACAGGGTGTAAAGTGTCCTAGGTTGCTGTGTGTGTCCGGGCTGGGTGTGCGAGCTGTAAGAGGGTCAGCTGTCTATTTGCACTTTTCGCGTCCCAACTCCATATATGAGGGGCCATTTATTCTCTCTCTCTCCCCCTTCCCCTCCTCTTTCTCCGTCTATTGCTCTCTATCTCTCTCTTAGGACAGTAAATGTTTTAACTCACCATTCTATGGGCCATTCATTAAGTTAGTGTACTTTAATAAATAGTCTGACGTGTCACTGCCAAGTGAATTAGTGGCACTTAAAATCAAACACTAGTGGCCACGGAAGGTCTGATATGCAGAGGCCACTTTTTCCTCAGAAAAACAATTAGAGATTACCGGGTCTGATATGTACACTGATAACATGCATGATTGTATTTCAAACAAAAGCCACACAAAAAAAAAAACACATGTTAAAAATATATGGCTTTGTTTTAGATTATGATTTTTTAATTACAATATTTAAAAAGTAGATAATAACTGCTTTATTTGCTGATGTTGATTAATGTGCAAAAAAATGAAAATAAAAGCATTGTGTGTGATCTTATTTTATGTTTCACCTAACACTTGCATCTCAAAGAACCCAAACAGCTGATATAGAATACCAAAACCTCTTTTACAATTACCACATGGTATCCCCCGGAACCTTTGAATTGGGGCTCTGGTGCCCTGGGGACTGGGTTTTAGCCTGTACACACTGAAGAGCACATAGCAGGGCCCTTTCTGAATAGTCACAGTTCAGTATGCAGTACATACTTTTCAGTATGGAGTTTCAGTATACTGAACTCTCGTGGTCATTCAGTATGCATGTTTTGGGTCCACCTCAGTATACTGAACATTTCAGTATGGATACTAACTTCCGGGTTTCATGCAGTATGGTTTGGATGCGTGCTTTCAGGAAATGAATTGTATTTTACTCACAATGCTGTGCGAAATTAAATGTAAATCGTCACGTCACGTCACCTCTCCAAATCAAAACAAACGAGCGTGGATTAATTGAATACATTTTTAATCTACAGTTAAAGTCCCGACTGAAATCACTACTTTTAATTAACAACAGAAAATATAACAAATGTCTGCATTATTATAAAACCTTTTCCCCTCTATTTAAATAATGATTTAACTATTTAAATGTGTCTTTATTCGTTTATTTTATATTCTGTATATTACTGTCTTTCATTTGTTCTTTCCTTTATGTACTGTATTTTATTTAGTTATTTAATCTGCCTTTTACTTGATTTACATTGTGATATTGTTTTTTGTTTACCTGACTGTATATGCGCATTACTCTTTTTGAATAAAGCTAAACAAAAAAACAAAAAAAAACGGGTGAATGCGGCCGGTTCAGGTAACATAAATGACGTCACTTCCTTACTGAATGAATCAGAAGAAGTAGGGACAAATATCTGCCTACTGTGCGAGCATACTGAATAGTAGGTACTAACAGTATGCAGCACGGATAGTATGTACTGCATACTGACAGACTGAGTAGGTACTTGGCAATTCCGATACAGCCATGTGAGTGACTTTCACACAAAAAAAAGATATCATTGCCAATTTCAGTAAAAGTAACTATGTCATATAATCTATAAAATAGGTTAGCCACATTCTCAATATGTTCAAAACACCAAACAGGCCACATCAAGTAAAAGTTTATCTTTACAGACCCAGCTTTCAATCAATTCCTTCAATGAGGCAGCTCCATTTTCCTAACACCACATTTCATGTAATGCTTTCAATAAAACACTGACTGCCTTTGTGCTTGTAAAGTACTTCTTTTACCTCTCCAAAACGTACCAAAACATACTAGAATGAAAAATGACTTTCAGTAGTCCAATGCAGGAAGCTTTGCTCAGTATGTATAACATTGTAGAAAGTAAATGTGTGGAGATTCAGGCAATGAATCAGAATTAGCTGAGTGTGCAGTGGTGACACTAATTTTAGTTGGTGCCCTAGTGAAGCAATCATAAAGCTTGTAATCTTTCTATCTTCAGTCATTCCCAAATGTTAAAGGGAAACTTAACTTGATAAAAATCTACTTTTTGCTGACCTCTGTTGGTTAAACGTCAAGCCTTGCTGCCTCATTGCCCTTATATGTCAACTTTTCACTATAGGAACAACAAAAACCTTGCGTTTATGTTTAGTGTTTTTCAAATCCAATGTTTTGTTTCCCTCCCCTTACCACCTTAGCTCTGTACTGTAGTTGAATTAATATATGAGAGAATGGCATTAAATGATGTTGGATTTGCAGGACATTTGTCATTCCCAGTATTACCAAATCATATTATGAACCCTAATGGCAAAATTGTAAAATTATAATGCTTAAAAGCAAAATGATATTATTTCAAGGCAATAATATTTTCTTCTTCAGATTTCTTTTGTGGATTTTTATGCCTTTATTGTGGAAATATAGGGTCGGAAATCAACGCCTTTTCTAGTCATGAGTTAACTTCTGTTATTGTCATAGACTAACAAAGGCAATGTCTCGGTAATGTCATCCATTGGTTTCTGATACAGACTTTTGAAGCCCGTTGGGGGCGGTCTCCATATTGGAAATGCTGTCTCAAAAACATTCGGGCAGCCTGGTAACGGGAAAGAGCAACAGCTGCGGCCTTAAGCGGCTGCAACGCAGCCATACGTCACTCAGATCAGCCCCTTATAATTATAATAATACATTTCATGAATTATTCCTCAGCCTTAACAGAACAAAACTGAAGCGATATAAATACAATTATTCCCCCATATGTGCTGTTTGTATTGAACCAGACTGTAAACATGTTTATTTCTGCTGTAAAAACTGGTGTTAGGGAATGGGTGTGAATGTGGCCTCCAGGTCTTTTGCAGTCAGCCTACAGTGGACATTTGAGGAACTGCAGGTTTTTTCACCTGCATTGGCTTCATTTCTCGGGTTGCCACTTGGTTATTACTTGGCACCAAATACAATACATTGTTTTGTTTTTGCTGACCTCATCTCCTCTAAAATCAATAAACAACAAAATGAACAAGCAACCTTTACTGCCAGTAACACTTTGAATATTTTTCTTCACAACATCTATATCTGTGCTTATGAAATCAGTGACTCTTTTGAAGTAAAATATAACAAAACTCTGGCCAGTCTAGTCTGCTGATTTCCATGGGTACATCTAAATGATAGCTGCTATAAGGTGCCCCAAGCTAATCATATAGCCTTGACAGGGGAAAGGTGATTGGCATAGACAAAGTGTGTTTGAGTGTATGTGTGTGTCTGTGTGCCACTGAGAGAGACTGGATGATTATGTGAATGTGCATTGTCAAGAGAGGCAGGAGGTTAATTCAATCCTATAGAAACGCAGCATGGAGGGGATTGGACAGCACAGCCCTGAGGGTGTCACTGGCCTCAGCCCCAATAGGGGGCAGAAAATGTGCACACACAAAGACACACAATATGGACCTTGTGACTTAAGGGTATAAATCTGAAAAGCCAAATTGTTTTTATATCTAGTTTCTTGTGCATTTCATTTAGGAAGAGGAGGATAAATGATGAACATGGATTTATATATATATATATATATATATATATATATATATACATCTTTTCATAGAAAATGCTGCATAAAACAAGGACAAGCAAAAAAGAGGACATTCTGAGAGGAGGGTGATGGAGGACAGTGAGAGAGATTGAGGGCATGCAGAGGGTAGGAGTGAGAAGAGCCGGTGTGGAGAGGGATATGTTGGAGAGAAGAATGAGTGCAGGACAGAAGTGACCAAAATAGAGTATAGACAGCAGGATGACGCAAGTGGCAGGAAAATGGAAGAGATAGCATAAATAAACCGTATACCTCAACACAGCAAGGTTTTTTTTCCGTCTGACCAGCAGAACTGCCAACTAAGCATGTTACTGTGGTGTTTGTGAGATATGATGTACTTGCAAATTTTAAGCACGCTACCTTAAATGAAACAGAAAAATGGACTACAAAGACAGTCTATTTCCTTATTATCCTCTCTCATATTGTTTTGTAAACAAACCGTCCTGACTGGAGCCCACATCCCAAATTCAGCAAAATTAGATTCAGTCTGTTGATCATTATACTGTCCCATGAATCTGCCTGGATGGTGACAACAACAAAACAAAACAAAAATCTGAACGGTACAGCTTCTCTCAATGTTTTTACTGTGCATTATTTCATCTTTTTAAGTGGGAATATATTCATCAGTTTCCTAGACTGCCCTTTCCAAAGCCATGTCTGCTGAAGACTAAATGTCTATTTAATAGTATGTTTTCTGTGCAATAGACAAACGAATCAAGGCAAATATTTTAGTGGAGTTTTAATGGTAACAAGCGAAGTTTTGACTCTGAGTCAAACTAAGGTGTGTTTACACAAGTAAGCTGCAAGTTGTATCTTTGTTGGGCATACACAACCATGGATGAACATTCATATATGCCAGCATTTATTCTCAAAACTTCATAAAGCTTGAGGAAACTAACAACATGAAATGTAGACCATTGGTTACTTTAAACTACATGCTTATGCAGGTATGTATTCATGCTAAAAAACCCACACGAACACATGTATGAACGTACATAAAAACAAATCTTATATTCATGGCAGTCAAATGATGAGCTTATACTTGCCACCATGCTTTCAGGAGTAAAAAAAATCAGTTGAGTAAACTGGGTCTGAAATAGATGTGTGTGTGTGTGTGTGTGTGTGTGTGTGTGTGTGTGTGTGTGTGTGTGTGTGTGTGTGTGTGTGCGTCCTGTGCATGTGCGTGTGGGTGAAATTTCCATATGGACAACCTAATATTGTATTTTGCTAAAAAACACAGTCGTTCATCAATTTATTCCACTTTTCCTAATCAGCAGCGAGGCCAAGGATGTCTCCATACATATTCATGCTGCTCAGCAGACTCCAAGAGACGATACATTTACAGCCTACATTTACCATATTACCCTTAATGTTATTAGACCAGCAAACACAATTTAGCCAAATATAAGTCATACATAAGTAATTTAGAAAATGAGACAATATTAATTGCACGATCGTCATCCGCTTTTAATCCCGTTTGTGTGATAGCACTTCAATTTCTGGAATTGAATGCGCCTGGCTGAATAAATTAGTACAATCAATGTATGACTAGATTCTCTGTCATGTGGACACACTCTGTGCAAATCTATGCAAATGTCTTATGAGGAGAGGATAAGAGAAACTCTTCTCGTCTGACAAAGCTCTTGATAATCATAGCCTATCTGACACAGTGGTGTGATGTCATTTTCAGCCTCTCAGAGGAAAAGAAAGAAGGAAAAGGTGGAAAATATGATGAGAGATAATAAAAGAGAGGATTCACACTGTTTTATGGGTACATTTCCATTACTTACAAATCTGCCGTCATTGACAATTACTGTATACAGCTATGACCTTTATTTATAAGAGATAATTTTCAACTGGCAAACCATTCAAGTATCAGGTTATCTTACTCAACTTTGTTTTTCTGCTCTTTTCCTCCCTCCATTCAAATTCATTCTCCTCCTTTCTCTGACTTCAACTTCAGCTTCTCTCTGTCCCTCTTTTGCTTTCTCCTATTTTTCTTCCTCCACCCTTTTCCTCCCTACCTCTATCCTAGCCCCTAGCCACCTCCCTTCTCCTGCTCTCTCCTCCCTTTGCTCCTCTCTGCCTGGTATTGATTAGAAGGCGAACCTCTAATCTCCTTAAGGTCATTAGGAACACTTAATTAAAACCTAGTTAGAATGCCTTTGTTCAGCCACAGCAAATTGCAGCTGTTCAAACGCGATTAGTATGATAACGTAAAAACTTGTCGGCAGGGAAAAATATATGAGAGGCTCTTTTTTAGGTTGGATTGTTTACATGTTTTACACAATTTAAATGCAGAGCACTTAAGCAAACAGTGGAAGTCTGAACCAGTGTATACTTGAGCTTGAGCTTCTGCTGTGTGTTTGTGTGTGTGTGTGTGTGTGTGTGTGTGTGTGTGTGTGTGCGTGTGTGTGTGTGTGTGTGTGTAGGCCTACATGTTCGTGATGAGGGGATCATTATATCTTATTAGTAGATGTTCAGGTTTATATAACAAACTAGATGATATATGCATTTAACTGGCTTACTGTAGGTTTCTAGGCAAATCGTGTTACATTGTGATTTAGATTTTTTTTTTGGAAATGGGTTGTTTCATGCTCCAGAAGTGATACAATAAATTGGAGAACAATTCAGATAGGCTATTTAATGATGTTTAAGACTAGTAATATGTAAGTCAATATTACATCCCTCATTTTTTTCTTCATGTTTTGACACTTACAAATTGGAACCAAAATAATTTCTAAGGATAAAAGTAAAAATTTGGCCATTTGAATCCACATCTTGACATTTTCTACTCCTTCTACTCAAGTCTGATTGTCACGCACATGCATTTATTTTTATTTATTTTTATTTTGTACTTTCTTTTTGGTTACTACTGCAGATAATGAAAAAAAAGATAGCACTGTCAACAGAAAAATTCAAATGGACAGGGGTGTTGTAGAAGACTATGGACCCCCTTACATGAGGGCCCTGTGTAGGCTACTTAGTCCCTTGTCCTCCAAGTCCAGAACCCCTAAATATGGATAAAAGAAAAGACATGAAAATCCTATTTGGAGTTTTTTTTTGACCATGATAACTTTAATTTTAATAGACTTACATGATGTGTTTGAAAAGCATTCTAATCTTAGAAGGTTGAAAAAACAAACGTGATGTTAATCTGAGTGCACAAGTGATTGCAGAGACTTCTATCCACGTTCTCACAGAAAAAAAAGCCTACATTAAATCTATCTAGGCCTACATCAATCCTCACCTTAATATTTTTGGAAAAATCTAAATTCCATCAGTTCTAATGCATTACAATTTCTTTCTTTCCCAAAATGTTGATTTAGGATCATAGACTGTAAATATTAAGTTTAACATTTAGCCAAAGTAAAAAAACAAACAAACAAAAAAAACACTTATCTGATGGTCCCTCTGATTTCCTACCCACACGCTCCTTGGAGGGAGCAGATCAACGTTGCCTAGTTACGGCAGAAGCGTTCCTCATTTCTGTGAGAGCCACTTGTCTGACACACAGTCGCATCCCACGTAGGAGGAGGGGGTAAAGTATTACTGCCAGGCAGGGGGTAATTAGGACATGTTTTATATCGTATATTGATGCCATATTGTCCCAGACAACCTTTACCATTCTGAAACAGATGCTAAACGGATATGTGGCTCTGTTTGTTCTCACGCCGCCCCCCAGGGCTCTCAAGTTACTGTTACTTTGTTTTCTACTGAGTAACGCTGCATCATAGTTACTCATAGTTACTTTGTGTCTCGTATCCTGCCGCTGCTGGCCAGATGGCTGCTCGCGCTAATCTCCTTAGCAGCGCGTGCCGCATGTTCTGAATGACAGGAAGAAAAGAGAGGAGCTGTTTCAAGTTCAGACTGTGTTTTTTTCGGTAGAAATGTGGACTGGAGCGACGGAAAACACTTCAAGTCGTATCTGGAAAGGACTATTTCCCCCCATTCGAGCGGTGTGAGCTATCTCTGCCAGACGTGTGCTGATGGAGAAATAGAGAGGGGGCTTGTTTTGTCCGACTCATACCAGAGCAACAAGTTGAATGTGTCTTCACGCCGCACTTGTGTTGTGACGGGGACAGAGCTTTGTGCTGCAAATCCACAACGACAGGTAACAACCACACATTTCATCATGTTACACTATCTGCATAGATTTACTAATTTGTTCCACGGCATATTAGATACTCTGTGAGCTTTCCTATTTTCTAACAGACAAGAGGGTCCAAGTAATTCAACACCAGAGATGTCTGGTCGGCCTCTTTTTGTGTGTCAAATGTGAAATTGAAGCTGATAAGTATTGTAATGAACAGAGCTTTGGCCTAAGCCTCAATTTCCAACAAACTTATGTGAAAACCTGTTCAGTGGGACACAAACCTGGAGGCCAACTGCTAGAGGGAAAGGGCATGTTTAATTCAATGGAAAATGAAGAAAAGCGGGAAAGCAATGTAGCCATATCAGTTGAGCTGTGCCTCCATCAAGCTGTACATGATAGTGTAGGCTTTGGCTAGGGAATAGCCTGCATGGCATTTCACTCTTCTCAGATTTGTCTCATGTTGGATTTTGGTGTGACCACATCTATCTTTCCTTCTCTCTTTTTCCTCTCTAGATTGGGAAATCCTACCTATCATTTTAAGGCTTTGGTTGTGGTGTGTGTGTGTGTGTGTGTGTGTGTGTGTGTGTGTGTGTGTGTGTGTGTGTGTGTTGATGTTTGTGTGAGTGACGGTGACAGTGTAACAGAGAGTCAAGCTTTGCAGCCTCACCCTAGGGGCACTGGCCTGTAAAAAATGTCCCTGTAACCCTGTAACCATGAAACCATGACAGTCATCACTTATTCAAGCACTGCTGGAAGGCTTCCGAAAGAAATCCAGGTTCTTGGACATTCTCCTGCGCCTGAACATGTTCTAGAACCCCTGGCTAAGATTCCAGAACCCCAGACCATGCTGGAATCCATAGGCCAGAGATGGATGAAACTGCGGAAAGACGAGGGAGGAGAAGACGGAAAGGAAACAAATTGGAGACAAACATGTGGCAGAGGAGTCGGCAGAGAGAAGACTAGTAGAGGCAGAAGTGAGAGGTGTAACTCAATGAATAAATGCCAAGAGGAGAACCTAATAAGTTTGACAAAATGTGTGAAAGGAAGGGGCAAGAGTTGCACAGATATCTCTGGGAATCTGTCTGAAGGTGAAATCAAGCACAGGGGAAAAAGGCTGGAGGAAAGGGAGACGTGGCCTGCTTTACCTGTGCTGTTTTACCTGAAAACCATTCCCGAAGGAGAACTAAAAAGGGGGACGAACAGTATGAAAGGGACAAGCTTCTTCTGGATATTGCTTCTCCTCTTCAGCATGTATTCAACACAGGCCTCATCACAGGTGAGAGAGGCTGTCAAGGGCCACTTCTTATTTCTTTTTCCAAAATTTGTGAAGGTAATTTAACCAGACCATATACCGTATGCGACTTGTAAAATGACTATAATGGTCTTTTTCACAGCAGAAAGTAGGACTTTCGCAAGAAGTAGACAAATCACACGTCTTGATAATGTCATGCTTGCCCTGTTCTACTCAAATGTCCAGTAATCCACAGCATATAGTTCTATTTGTCATATCAGGAATAACCCAGGTGAAAGGAATTTAACAATAGCAAAACAGTATGCGAAATACAAGGACACTGACTCTTGCTCATTTAAATGCAAATGAAACTTGTTAGCTTATTTTTATGACATCAGCAAACAAGTCAAAATTTGTGATTGACATTCAAAAAATGTCAGCTTCCAAGGTTGTAAATACCACAAGAGGGGTACAGCACCCTAAAATATTACAGCACCCTAAAACTGATCATGTTGACTGGAATTCAGCCATCATGATTCTGTTTTATTCATCTGAGGGGCAATTAAACATCTACAAACCAAGCGGCAACCTCCGGTCTCGAAAAATGAAGCCAATGCGGAATAGCAAAATCCTGCAGTTCGCCAAGTGCATGGTCGAGTGTCCGCTTCAGACTGGCTCCAGGAACACCGGTTGTCACACACACATGACTGGCGAAAAAGCTGTTTTTACAGCATAAATAAACATGTTTACAGCCTGGAACACAATACAAAATAGGTCTGATTAGTTATTGTCATCACTGGCACACACTGCACAAACTGCTCCGTTTTGATTTTGAAAACAATAAGTGTTGTCCATAGTTACATTAGGTGTGTAGATTGACAGGTGGACACGATGTTACGGTTCGTCAAGAGGCTTAAAACCCGCCTCAGTATCGGCCTGTAGCTAGGTTGAATGAAAGTTAGGATGAGGCGGGATTTCCAGCAAGGCGGCAACTGCTGATGAGCCTCCAGAGCCCTGTAACAGATGGCTGACGTCACTCAGGCTTCGTCCATTAATATTTAGTCTATGGTACAAACATATTGCTTTAGGCCAAATTATTTATTGGTTTTAAATCTCACAATGACAGTTTTAATGAAAAAAAAAAGGCTTTTAAATTGGCCCTACATGCACAGTTATGCATTTATTCACAGCATAATCAGACTGTTTCATTTTATACTCCTTTGTATTTTATTCTCCAGAATTGGAATATACAGTAAGTTATTATTGGATTGTAAAGGGGTTAAAATACCTTGGATCAGTGGAATTATAATACTTGCAAACTTGTCTTCTTTCTTAGGGAAATTTTCCACAAATGGAGAACATTGCTGCCTTCAAACCTGTGTCTACTTCTCCGGCTCGTTCCACCTGTGGAATTCCAGAGCGGAGCAGCTTCTGTCAGTCACCGTCCTCCCAGACTGAGCTGATGAACTGTTATCAGGCCTTCTGTGTCCAGGATTGTCCTTACAGATCTTCCACACCCCCCTATGCGCCACTGCTACTTCCTGCACATTGGTAGGTCTAATTTATAGTAATGTTATTTACGTATTTAAGAAGTTATATACAGTAGTTGGTCAGAACCCCTGACTTTTCTGTCAATGCCAAGCCAAAACAAACCTTAACTTAAGTAGTTAAATAAGTTCAGTGACTACAAAATGGACGCAATACAGGTAGCTACCCTTGGCATATAGCAGACTTACATACTGTATATCAGAAAGGGATATTATACACTTCAAAGTTTTTCTTTGAGAAGAAGTCTTGTCTAACTAATACTTATTTCCACTAGGGGTACCTGTGTTATTGAAGACAGGGATGACACTCGTCCTGGGACGGAGAATGGAACCACTACAAATTCTGAGGGGGTTTCTGGTGGATCCAGTAGTGTGCTTTTTCGGTTAGGCCAAGGTGGATGTCTGATCTCTCCCCCCTCACAGAAACTAGGACCATTGGGTTCACTAACTCTGGCCTTGTGGACAAAACCAAGCTCGCCTGGAGAAATGTGAGTTCAACTTTGAACACTTCTATGAAATTACAACAATATGTCAGTTGGCCTTTTTTGTTGATTGATATACAGTCACGTCTGCTCTGAAGTGGTACATTATGTGATGCAAAGATTTCAAACCAAGTGAAAGCCCTGTGGTATGGATCTAATAACAAGGTGCACCTAGGTTAGGTCTGATCAGGTTATTATCACTATCAGGAAATGTTGCCAACAACCTGCTGTCATGTCCCACTTAGACATGTTGTGTGTGAGAGACATGGGATGAAAGTGTGCTAGTGTGTTACAGCCAGGCATTGGATGGGGCAGAGTTACACACTCAAGTATCAGTTTACAATCACAAGCACACACTGACACACAAGGTATACGCACACACTAAAACAGATCAGTTTGCTGTGCTTGAAACCCTATCTCTTCCAGCCTACACTAACACTAAGAGTTGAATGCTCCAACAGGATCTGGTGCTCTGTCGTGAATCTAAAAAACAACCAAGTTGTTGAGGTTTTGTTTATAACAACAGACACTGTGAGGTGAACATCCAGTGAAGATTACCATAAGAAAGATGGGGATGATACAGTAAAAGAATCAGCAAAGCTATGTTTTAAAATGAAATGTGTTTTCAGTCTTTACCTAAACATTTTAAGTTGTACAATTAAACACAGTGAAAAGACATTTCTGCCGTGCTAACCCGATCATATCTAACTCGAATGAGTCCACGTCAAGTCCAAGACATTAAACAACTTGTAAACGTACTCTGATGAGGAAAAATGGTGCTTATTCACAAAAATCTAAAATAAAAGTTTTGTAAATAAAGTTTTAAAATGCTTTGGAATCCCACTGTGTGGACAAACAAGAAAAGGGATGACTCGGTGAGAAAAAACATCTTTGTCAATTGTAAAAACCTTTATTTAAATAAGTTGTCCATTTTTTTTAAATCAGATAAAGTCTGTCAGCATTCACATATTCCACAATGTGCTGAAAGCTAGATTTGACTGATAACTTTGCAGTGGTGACATGACTAAAGCAAGACCCAGAGCAACACCTTACACACTGCATGTGTATTCTAGTAACTCTAGTAAATTGAAGTGAAAGTTCAATTTAAATGTTACTGTCAGTAGAGTTAAACTCTAAGTACCAACAGAGATCATATCTCTCTAACTCTTTATACTTTATACTGTGATTTTGTTTGTGAGGTTGTCCGTCTCTGGATTCAGATGACAGACAAGTCTTGTTGTCTTGGTCTGCCGAACATGACACCTGTAGGTCTGAATGGAAGTAATATCTCTCTCCCTCTTTCTGTTGCTGTCGTTGGCTATCAGTCTTTTGTTGTCGAGATGATCATGGCTGCCATCAAAGCAGCCAGATGAAAGGAGGTCTCTATCCTCACCTCTGTCCATCTCTCCTCGCCCTTCTCTTTTTGTCTCTCTCCTCTCTCTGTGATTTCACATCCCTCCCCTTCTCTGAACAATGAACAGAGCCTGCCACCTGTTCCTGCAAAGTGTAGTTTTAACTACACCACGGCTTAATTTCTACAAACTGATAAAGTCATTCTCATAGTTTTTGTGGAGTCCAGTTTGTTTTGACATTTATTTTAGGTTGGCTGCAGAAACCCCACCTGATGAAAAGTGTGTGGAGAGCAACGATGTGACCCAAACAATACTCCACACACTAATAGGGCTTTCACACTTTCAGAAATCTCCTGATAAACTCCTGATATTTCCCAGAGACGCTGTATATGTGACCGAAAACAGCCAAACTTTTTGCTCAGTCTTCACCTGGAGTTTCTCATGCCAGACCCCTAGAAAGCAAAAACGAGTGGGCTGATGTGAGAAAGCTGCAGGATATTCTACGGAGATTTCACCTCGAGCCAATAGGAGGGCGAGTGACATTTACATACTGTGACTGCTGCACTGTGCTTAGAATGTATACACATGACCACTACGATCTCCGTGCAAGTAATTAAAAGGCTGCGTTACGTTTTCTGTTCACCAGTTTGTTGTTCTCCGCTCTTTTGTTGATGATGTCATTAGGTTGAACTACACATAGCAAGCATTGATATAAAGGCAAATATTCTCATTATAGCGTTGTATAGTGGACTTTGGTGCTTCTTCCGCTACTTCCGCGTGTTATTTTACGTCATGTCTTACCTCAGGAGACCCCCCGCCCCCCTGGAGGATCTCTGGAGCAGTCCTCCTGAAATTATTTAGATATTATCCGGAGTGCATCTGTAAAAACGGCTTTGAGAGTGAATTCATAACCACTGTGTTGTACAAATACAGCACTCTGTACATATACATGAACTACTCAGTGGAAATGACCACAGAGTGTGTGCTTGACTATTCTGGGGGTCCCATGTCGTGTTCCCTCCAAACAACAATATATCAGATCGTAAATTTGGAGATGTTAAAAACCTCCACATTGAAATCTTTGGGTCACTTTGTTTTTTTTCCCGTGTCGTAAAAGTAAAATCATTCTTACTTTACCTCCCTCTCCAGCAAAATAATCTTTAAAACCAACCAAGAGAATGGCACTTTGCTTTCTGTGGGAAGAAGGAATTGGGCCCAAAATTGGTTTGATTATATTGTAGTGTAGATTCCACATTATTCTTGAAAGGCTATGAAAGGCTTTCATTTTTTGACAACCCTTCTTTTCTCCAACCAGTTTCCATATAAAAAGAATTACAACTGAAACAAAGAAACCAACATTTAAATTTATTCTCCAAAAACAACAACAACAATTTTGCCAAAAGTGAATGGTTGAAGTCTGTGGTTATTTGAATTACAGGATGGTGTTTGGACAAAATGGGCTATCTGAAACTGTTACCTTAACTGTGATTAAAAATGTCAGAAATGTTTTCTGACATTTTTTAAAAAGATGTGGGTAAATCCAAAATGGCATTATTGGCAAGATGTATCACTGAATGAATGAAGATTCTTAGGTGCATAAATCAACACACAAGTAGCATTTTGTCCTGGAAATCAAAATGACTTAATGTAATCAAACAGCTTATATTTTTCTTCTTGTATGTATTATTGTATTCTATCTTTCTATGTATTTGTGTCTCCCTACAGATACACACACATACATTAATGTGCACACATACATACTCTTTTTCCTCATGCATATATCTATTAATGATTTATTGGGTATGCGGCTCTGGGTTCATAAAAGCCATGATTTCCCATAAAATGTCAGTGATGGTGGTTAATATGACACGTGGTGTCTGCACCCAATGTAGCAGCTGAAAGCTAACAGTCATGTAAAATATTGATATTCCATGTGTAAATGTCAGATTGAGGGACTGTGTGTAGTGGTGCTGGACTCCATGGATTCTGGAGTTGACTCTTCTGTTTTCTGAGTTGAAACAATTGATATCTGCCAAATATGCAAATCGACAGTCTGCCTGCTGAAATAATAGTTTTTTTATTGGGTATGTCTGTATCTTTTTGTTTTCTCAGGATGCTGCTGGAGAAGAGCTCAAGGGAGCGGTTGTTTTTCTCTGTGACAGTGTCTGAGCAGGAGATCATCCTCCGATATGGTCAGTCCAGCAGTCGGACTCCTCTAGTTGTCAGCTTCAGAACAGACGGGAGGCTCAGAATGGAGAGGTGGACACATCTTGTTCTGCAGGTAAGAAATCTCTGTGAATGAGGATCGTGCTGATGGCATGGCTGTCCTGTCAAGTCACTGTCCCCTGTAGTCAGTCACTATGAGGGAGACAAAGATTCAAGTTTTTTTGCATTTGGAAATGTATATGCAAATTAGATTCAACCATTCTGCATTAAAAGTACCACCAGGTCTCCTTTCTTCTTTTCTGTTTGTGTTTGTCTTTCATTCTCAGTTCATCTTTATCTTTTTCATGCAACAAGCTGGTGGTATTTATAGGGAAGAACATCTGTTTTGGCACAGCTGCTGGGGCAAGGGGCACCCTCATTTGATCAGACACCCACACACAGACAACATTTCAAAAACCTGTATGTAACGTCACTTAATTATAATTATATACTTTTTAGGGCTGAGCACGTTAAGGCGTTATTTTCGCGTTAACTCATTAATTAATTATCGCCGACAATTATTTTATCTCGCATTAACGCAGTTTTCATTATTCATTTTCTTATTGTAAAAGTCTGTTGCTCACTGGCTTTTATTTTGTAAAATTCCATCATGAGCCTCGCATGTTGCTTACTGCTGCGCATGTCTGCTGCGGCGCTCACAGGAAAGAGGAAACAGTGTTGCCAACTTGGCGACTTTCTCGCTAAATCTGGCAACTTTCCAAACCCCCTTGGCGACTTTTTTTGTCAACAGCTACTAGCGACAAATCTAGCGACTTTTTCTGGTGTTATTGGAGACTTTTTTGGTGTAAGAAACTGACGTGAAAGCACATATTGCTCTGCAGTTACTGTCCTCAACGAGCAGTGGGTGCTGCCGTGAGCCCCTCCCCCTTCCAAAAGCACTCACAGGCTGTCAGTGTAGCCTCGCACAGCAGACCCAGCTGCAGTCAGAGAGCAGAGAGGAGACCCACACCACTCTGCGTCCAGACTGCAACCAATGCAATAAGCTTTAGTTTTGTATTTATTTGCTTTGATTACATTGTTTAAGTTGAGAAGTACATTTACAATAAAAGTTCGCTATACACTACTTTTTAATTCATTATTGGATTTTGCGTATAACAATGCGATTAATCGTGATTAATCACAGGAACTCGTGCGATTAATGCGATTAAAACTTCTAATCATTGCCCAGCCCTAATATTTTTTATTGCTGGTTCCTCTCCGACCTTTGTGTAGACTCGGCTTTCTGAGAATAACAAAGACATGGTTATTGGTCAAGGATTGTTCTGGTATACTGAGTATGCTGAGTATACTAGTAAAAAAATGGAAACTTATAAATCTTGTTATATTCCTTTTTAGTTAAAGGGGTGATCACTAGTTGCTAATTGCTCTTTTAAAAAAAAATTGTGTTCCATAGTCGTGGATCGGTATGAATACATTATATTACATCTACATTTTGTTTTTAGCGTTGTTATGGAGAAACACAAACATGAAATTGTACAGTTCTGACAGGGCTCAGTTAAAAGATGGTTTTATTGTAATGCTTCCGTTGTTAAGTATGAGTTTGGCGTCTTTTGACGGCTTAATACATCACTGTTTATGTGTCCCAAAAATGCACCTCATCTCTTCCATACAGATCGATACACTGTGAACAACAAAGTCATGTTGAAACGGGGATTTTCCTGCAGATCAAAGTATGAGGCTGCCACCATCGTAAAAGTTTTTACTGCCCCCAGCTTTTATCAAAGTCTGACGGGAAACTTATTTCATTCACATAATAGTCTGAAACACACCCAGAGTTTATTTCATTACCTAAAAGAACTATGAATTGGGCTATCTGGGTTTTTTATATAGTGGGGAAGCTGTGCTTTTAATATCAATTGGACACACTTTTTGTTTTGTTTGTGAGTTGATCCAATAAAAACATGTCTCTCAGGACCTGGAAAACATTTTTTCTAAAATGTTAATCTGTTTTAATGTCCTATTGACTGAATCCAGATGGTATACCATTGAACATTTACCTACTTCTCTCTCTCTTTCTCTGCCTCAGTCACTGTATATGGTGGACAGGAGTTTTTTATCGGTTTACTATTAATGTATTAATGTGTATTTGTATCTATATAATACTTGGCAGTCAAAGCCATTTAATCACATGCTAACATGTGCTACACGCTAACATACCAAGACATGACATAATTCAATGTACTGTACTGTAGAAAGTGCAACACGAGAGATTGTAGAGACGCCTGTCTGCAGTGCCACTGCCCTCTTCCCATTACTTTTGATACAGCACCACCACCACATAATCATAATGTTGTGATTGCAGCGGGAACTCACAAATTCAGCTGTGCTGTCCTTGGAATTCTGTGTTCCTGAAAAACACCCTTTAAAGAATAAAGAAAACTTCATGACAAATTTGAGTATACAGTATAAACCAATACAAGAAATATAGTATTTGATGCTCAAAAGATCAGACCCAAGGACCAGTCTTTTTGTTTTAAGCAATGTAGCATTTAGCTTTGTAAATTTGGCTTTAGCTCTAATGTTGTATTTAAGAGGTTACATTTATTTTCCAGTAATTTCAGTATGAGAATTGTCCTCTTAAATTAATTGTTTCTCACAATTTTTTTCATTTATTCAATCTTCCAGGGACCCATTGAAATCAGCAACCGTGGGTTCAGGGAAGTCACTACATTTAAAACCTAGCAACATCTCTGGAAGTTCAGTGTGTTGAATAAAAAAAGAAGCACTAAAATAATTGCAAAGTGCATTGCATAAAAACAGATGACCTGAATTCTGGCAATTTAGGCCTCAACAATTGTAGAAAAAGTGTGCAAAATCTTGCTGGGAAATACATTATTTAGACAACTAAAGAATGTATTTTCCAGCAGGCTACAGTGGGCAAAGACTGCTTAAACTATGGAAAGGTTGAGATACAATACCCCAGTTCAGTTCTAGGTTACTTCAGTCTTTGTCTAAATGAAAATTTGGTCTAAGGCACTCCTGAATGACATCCAGTTCAGTTTGGAATACATTTGATAAACTTAGACAGATCATTAAGTTGCCAAATGGATATAGGTAATGGATTGCATTATATATCGACACTGGTATAAAGCCTGATTCAAGGACGATGAGGAATGAAGAAGCTATACATGTACTTAAAAAGGAAAATAATTTACCTACCAAGCTATAAAATCTGAATAGACACTTTTTTAATGGCTGTATTATTGGCGCTGATGCCCTGCTCAGTAACTTCAATGCATTGTTGTTTAAATGTTTCTGATGGCTCAATTGCTAGCAAGTGTGTGTGTGTGTGTGTGTGTGTGTGAACAATGTTTTTAGAAATGTCTATTTACAGTATCCATGCATGTTTCACATATTGATTCAAACACAGAAAAGTGATTGGCTTGTAGGTATTTTGCTGCAAGAGTGTTGTGTTGGTGTGGCTTGGAGGTGTGTGTTTGTGAATTCTTGTGAATCAGACTGCCTTTTGTTTAATGTTGTGGTGATGTGATCTGCTTTGACCATTCACAAGAATAACATAATCATCCTTGACACTCAAACATTATTCGCATACTCACTTTTCATGCATGCAAACACACTCATCTACTCACTCTATCGCACGCATGCATGCACACACGCACGCACGAACACACACACACACACACACACACACACACACACACACGAACACACACACACACACACACACACACACACACACACACACACGCAGTTCAGTGGTAATTTGTAGCTGACTTGTCAGCCACAATACAGACATTACCCCATATGCAGGGACTGGGTAATTTAGAAACCTTTATCACACACCTACATTGCACACACAGACTCAAGCGCACACACCAAAATGCACGCCAATCATCTGTTGGTTTGAAAAGATCAAAACACCAAAAAAGACAGTCAAAAGGAATACGGCTTTCCAAGTGCCAGGAGCAATTCACATACACTGACACACACACACATGTACACACATGGTGCTAGGAGCAAGGTGCTGTAGGGATGCTGATGCTCCCTAGGTAGTTGTCTTATCTGATTATGGTAACGATGTCAAGAGTAGTGGAGGAAAAGGTAGCCTGGGGGAGGGAGGGACTGGGAGGAGGATGGAAGGGGAAAGTGATGGAGGTGGCTGAGTGTGGTTAAGTGAAGTTACCAGGTCGGTTTACTGTAAGAACCACTGTCCTGTACATTTATGCAGAATTAACTGCCAGTCTATGGCCTATTGTGTGCAGAAAATTAACTCTACAGCTATTTTGGATATCGGGAGAGTACAACTGGTGTTCTGGTGGCTGCTGCAAGTGTTATTAACATAGCTTGTTTTCTAAGTGAGTGTGTCTTTTTGATCTGAAGTCCTGATTGCACAAGGACAACATGAAGCATTGAATGGGTTTAGGGACAATAATAAGCTGCATACATTGTCTCAACTAAAGTATAGAAGACAGGGACAATTGTTGCATGTGTCCTTCCTTCCTTTTTATAGCCCACATGACACATCTTTTAGTAAACAAATCTTCTTATATATGTCCTACACTTTCAGCCAAGTGGACAGTTGATGTGGTTAAATAAGTTAAAGAAAAATCCAAAGGTAGTTGACTTTTTAAGGCGAAAGAGGGATGTGAAAAAAGACAGCCAAAATAAAGACAGAAGGAAGTTCATGATTCAGATAGCTTTGGAAAACTATCTTTTAAAGTACCAGTGATTGACTGTGTGCCTGGAGGACCCCCAGAGGGGTCCGTCTGTTAGTGCTTGAGCAAATCAGCATTATCCGATGAGGCAGTCACAGGGACAGCCCGTCACAACGGTCCCATCAGTCCTTACATGGCAGCATGAATGTTAAACATTGGTGTGTATCCGGTATACATGTACATTTCTATTTTTGTTAGTGTTAAAAATATGCACACACTTGTGATTTTATCAAAATACACACAGGACTAGATACACAGACACAGAGAAAAAGCTGGTTTACTTCTTGTGAGTGGGTCTTAAGTAAGACAAAGAAGAGCAAAAAAATACAATTGTTAAGACTTCTAAATGCAATGTTAAGCTTAATGAATGTTTTCATGCACAAACTTGAAGACTCCGGCCTTTTTACATGTCTGTGGACCGACTGCTCTGATACAACCTTCTCAAGATCTCTTTTTTTCTTGCATATGGAATATTGTGCAAACTCAACTCCTCCTTATGCCCAAGATACTTGATCCCAGATAAGCTGCTGCTTAATATGTAAAAAATGAATTAAAAAAGAATAACAACAGCAGTCTCAAAGTTAAGACAAAATATTTGTTTGAAACCAGTTGTCCTCCTTAGGTGAACAGATGTTGGTAGGGTCTCATGACATTTGTGGGTACAAAATGGTAGAAAAATTGCCTTTTCTTTGCTCTCTAACCTCTTTAATAATTTGAAATGAACATCAGTTTAATACACAAAAGATTCAGCATATACTTAGAAGCTGAATAGAATTTGTAATCATACATGCAGCTTAAAAAAAAGGCACTCAAATTTTTAATTGGAAGAATTTACCTATTATTTTTCACTGGTTGTTGTTCAACAGAACATTAATTATTTCATGCCTTTCGCTGTCCTGAGCAATGTCTCTGCTCTGCTTGTGGTTGACTGTGGCAGGGTTCTCTTTCAAACACCCAGAAAAAGTGCAGGAAAAAGGCAAAACAGGGAAAGGTACTTTCCACAATATTAACAAAACAAAAAATTCCAAAATGGCAAAGGTTCCACATGAACACAAAACACAAATAAAATATGAGCACTTTCAAAGCAGTTTGAGCAAATATTACCTTTTCTGTAACCAGATACAGACTGACCTGAAAGTGTAAGGCAGCCATCTTTTAAACCAGAGGCCCCTCCCACTGGCGGTTTGAATTACGTAACTTATTATTACATTTCTTATCAATTTAATGATATTAACTTTTAAATTCCATTTAGCCTTTTTCCATAATATATATTTTTTTGTTCATTTTTGCCCTTTATTGGACCGGACGACTAAAGAGAGACAGTAAATGTTGGGAGTAGAGAGTGGGGGATGGCATTTTGGGATGCAGCTAAGGGCCGAGATGATCCCTCGGCCACTGCGACAAGGCCTACAGCTTCCTTACATGGGGCATCCAACATAACTGCTAGGCTATCCGGTGCCCCATGTTTATACTTTTTGACTAACACTTTACATCTAACCATAACACTTATTTATTGAGATAAACAAGATAAAGATGTTATGATTATGAATGCGCATGAACTAACAATTTCATATGTGGAAATGATTTGCTCTGTTTCATCAACCAAACACAAAAAATGCACATATGCAAAGCATATCACAGTAAGAATGCTTTAAATTTGTGTAAATGTATGTGTACAGTAAGGGTTAGAAAAAAGAGTTTGCAATGTGCTGACACATGGGAAGGTAGCCAGCCTGTGAACCTGAAGGGCTCGAGTGAGCCAACTTTCTCCCAAGCAAATAATACCGCAGGCTCTGCAATGTCCACTTGATGGCCAGCCCCTCTTTTTTCAACAATGGAACAGCTTTTGTAATGGAACTGTATTGTGTTGCTCCGGGAGGATTGGATACTCTACTCCTGGGCCAGAACTGCTCCTAGTTAGATGCGTCCACCTGTACCACTTCCATTGAAGTCTGGACTCCTGCCGTGCCCACTCACTATTTGTGAGGGTCAACCCAGCCAGCTTCATTTTACCCAGAACTAGTGGCAGGTGTTGGACATGATCCTCCCAGATGTTTCTGTAGACCACCACGTTTTCCAGTAAGGTGGAGGTGCATTGTCCACATTCCTGGAGGACTCTGTCCATCAGTCATTGGAAGGTGGCTGGTGCTCCATGGAGACTGAATTGCATCACGGTGATCCAGAGTTTGGAAAGCTGTTTAAGGTGGGGATGTCTTTGCCAGTGGAACTTGCCAGTACCCCTTACACAGGTCCAGTGTGGTGATACATTTGGCTGCTCCAATCTTCTCCAGCAAATCATCAATTCTCTGCATTGTGTGTGCGTAGAATTCAGAGATGAAATTGAGCTTCCTGAAGTCAATGCAGGTACGGAGGGACCCATCCTTCTTGAAAACAAATTACCACCGGACTACTCTGTTAGATAGCTCGATCACACCTAGTTTCAACATCTCCTCCACCTCTTGCTGCAGATCTGCAACTATCTGCTGCGGAACTTGGTAGGGATGCTGGCGGATAGGTCGTCCCTCCTTCAGATGAAGTGCTCAACCACAGTGGTTTTCCTGGGCTGGCAGCAAAGAAAGAGGAAGCATCCTGGAAGACCTGGAGAAGCTGCACAGCTTGTTGTGGTGATAAGTGTGTAAGGACGGGAGACACAAGCATCCCAGGAGTCTCCTCTTTCTCATTGAGGTTCACCAACCTCACCAGCAGATCCAGCCCATGAGACTGAACTTGGCACATTTTAAGTAGGTTGATACGGTACATTTCCTTTTGTCTTTTCTTTTCTGGGTGATGGAACTCATAGGTGACTGGGCCCATCTTGAGAGTGATGGTGTGGGGGCCATGCTGTCTTGCCAGGAGCTTGCTATTGGAGGAAGGAAGTTGCAGCAGGACTTTTTGGCCAGGCTAGAACTCCTGGTGTCAAGCCTGTAGGTCATACCAGGTCTTCTGGCTCTTCTGGGACTTTCTCAGGTTGACCTTTGCCTCATCCTGATACTTGGCGGGCCCATCACTCATCTCAAGCACAAACTTGCCCACCCATCTGTAACTTGAAGTGGTTGATGTGGCCTCTAAGATCCATGGGTCCTTGCACATCCCAGCCATACAGAAGCTCAAATGGAGAGAATCCTATTGAAGCTTTAGGAACCTCCTGATAAGCAAACAGCAGGTTGTATGACGTTTATGTGCATATACTCCAAGGATCATCATTTGTCAACCCTTACTGTCCCCACTAATCATATCTAACATTAAATATCTAAAATATGGTATATCATTTTTTACTTGTTAAATAATATATATTTTATTTCCGTTAAGGGTAAGTAAAATTTGTTCCCTGCTCATGCCCCCCTAACAAATGTAAAGTTTAGTTTTCATGTGTGCAAGACGTATCTGTATACTTATGTGGATATGTGTTATTCTCTCCATGTGTGTGAAGGTGAGGCAAGGTTGTTGGGATGTAGGGGTGAAGTCGACACCTCTATGGTAGCCCCTCTGCCTGCTGGCACAGAAGGCAAAAGGGCACAGGGCTGGCATCAATTACATGGCCAGAGAGAGAGAGAGAGAGCGAGAGAGAGAGAGAGAGAGAAAAAGGTGTGTGTATGTGTGGTGGGATTAGAGAGTTTTTGTCTTTACATGTATTTGTTAATTGATTTTTCATGCCAATGTGTGGTGTAGTCTGGCTTATAGTGCAAGCAATGCACATAAAGGGTTTTCTCTTCCCTCTGAGATGTTAGATATGAGTCTTTACAGTGTTTGCAGCACAGAGGTTTCAAAGAGCTTTATACTGTATAAATAAATACAAGTAGGCCTATAGTAAATGCAAACCTGCCCTTTCTAGAATCGTCCACACTTAAGATGTAGCATGGCATAGGCTTGAAACTAGAGGCGCATAATATTGGAAAAAATGTACATTACTACATCTTTTATTTTTGGGGTGTAAAGGTATTTGTATTCGTTCCAGACGGAACAATACTTCACAGTTCAGACGACACAATTCATGCAGTCATACTAGGAACATGTTTGAGACTAATTGCAATCACACATGGCAGTATCCACATGCCAATCCAGGTGATGATAATACTCATAAGTGACTGATAACCGCTATTAAACAACATGCAGACACAACAAACAATAAAACACACAGAGAAGAAGAGCAAGATGACACGGCAGACCTAGAGGACCTGTCTGCTATTTTAAATAATTTCTGTTGGGAAACTTTGGGTTCACAGTGATGTATGTGTTACGTTCCCCAAGATGGCTAGGGGATGAGGGGAGTAACAATAAATTAAAACCCAGGAAAAAGAAATAGGAACTAAATATAAGCAAAGTTTTAAATGATTTATTAACAAAAATGATTTATTAACAAAAATGTGCAACACAAAACAAGCTTCTTCTAAAAAACGCAAAACAAAAGAGAAGCCAATTCAAAACTAACACTCAAGATATGAACAATGAGGCCTTAATCAGAACACAAAGCTTCCACGAAAGGATCACACTAAATTTCTAGTCAAAGACACACTCAGTCCAACGACCCACTGGCAACTGGCAGCCTCCTCTCTCTGAGGCTGAGGGGCAACACCTGGGGAGCACACACAGGAGAGAGAGAGAACACACAAAACTACGGCACGTAACAGTATGTCATTGGAAACACGTCAAACATGCTTATGAGTATTAGACTGCTTCACCCAGAGGTGCAAATCACCGGCACTAGGCAAAAGGTAACAGGTGTCCAACAACTTATCTTATCCTAGCTGTTTTTAAAAAGCCTCTGGATGTGAAAGCAATGGTTCAAAGACATTACTTGAGCTGATACATTTTAATCTTGTGCGCACACTGGCCAGTTTGTATTCCTTTACTTGAGTAAAATAGCGGTGGTAGAGCACGAATAAAGACTGCTATCGTTAAGAAATAGATTGACCTCCTGTGCCACTTAAAGCTATGACCGCACACTTCATTAAACATATTATGATACATTACTCCTAAAAGCATTTTATCTTGTCTTATTTTAACAATGTATTTATTTTATATATTCATTGTTTATGTTACGTAACACAACCAACTGTAACCTGCAATTTCCACATAGTCCTGCCCCACTTGGTCCGTTTCTGGAATGTGAGCAGCAATGAGCAGCTCGGTTCACAAGATCACAGGAGAACTACAGGATTGCACAGGAACTAAGAAAACATTTCAAACCACATTGTGCTTAGTCTTTCTGAGGATAATTTGCTGCTTATTTGTTGCCTGTTGCTGATTAAGTATGTGATCGGGAGTCTGTATATTGTGTTTTATTTTGAAATTGACCGGATTCTCTGTGCGTTTCCTTGTCTGACTTTCTGTCCGGGTCGATCTGTTCTCTTCAGCTTGACGGGAGTGCATGATACGGAAACAGGAGCATTGACTATAGTGGCGCTGATGGACAATGTTGAAATTGGGAGTAAGTTTTAATCCGTAACCTCAAAACTGAAGTATGAACCGAACCGTGACCTCTGTGAACTGTAACACCCCTTTTCATCAGGTTTTTATTTTTTTAAAAGTCTGACAGTTCTTGAAACTGTTCAAAATCTGAACATTTCTTCATTACCAATGCAGGTGTTGCCACTAAATATCCGTGGCATGTTCCACCGTTAAAAGCCAGGGTAGCGTTAACCAGATCCAGGAAAAGGTGCTACTGGTAATACACATGGAACGTCTGCCTCGTTGAACTGAACGTGTACTTTGATCCAGCTGACAATTGGTCCTCAATGCATTCTAGATTCACTCATCCCTGTGCTTGGAATTGTCTACTTGCGGAGAGAGCTCACCCAGGTTGCATAATACTGTATAATACAAGGTGTAAACAGGGCATACACACTAAATTGTGAAGATCCTTCCCTGCTCTTGCATTGGTACTGTGTGTGTTCCTCATTCTTGTGTGCTATCATGAAAGTCTCAGGGAAAATAAGTTAGAGACTTATGGTCCTTATTAAAAGCTTGGTGTGTCACCTTATATATGTCCTGTCTCCCTCTTTTTCTCTCTTTATCTTTTGCTCATGCTTTTTTTGACAATGATTTACTCTCTCTTTCTCTCTCTCTCTCTCCCTCCTTCTCCCTCTCTCATTCTCTGCCACATCTATCTGTTTCCCTCCTCCTTTCATTCTCTCCCCCTCCACCTTCTTTGCCCTTCCCTCTTTCCCTCTCATTTTCCTGAACTCACACTCTCTCTCTTCCCCTCTCCATCTCCCTGGGGACAATTTTCTTTTCTTAAATAAACTGTCATAGCTAGTGTTAAAATATGGGCCTTACACGGAGTGAGCGCAGCAAGGCAAAGGCATGAGGCCCTGGGCTGGTATAAAACATGGATAATATGCTGTGAGAGGTAATTGTATCTTTTAGCGCCGAGATGAGTAGAACAAATGTGTCTCCTCTCCATCCCCTCTCTCCCTCTCTTTATTCCCTTTCCTCCTCTCCTCCACTTCCTTTCACTACCTTGACACACTGCAGCCGTGCTAATATGATAGAGAGAATATTGGCTGTACATCAGAGCTGCAGTTCATTGTGGGTAAGGGCAAGTATATGAGGGGGAGAGACGAGTACAGAGGGTAGAAGAGGCCTTGAGGCGGAAAAAGAAGAGAACAAATACAACAGGAAAGAATGAGAGAAAGGGATAGAGGGAGAAGGTGATAATATGCCTGAATATGAATGGTAGAGCTGGAGCTGTATAGCATCTTACAGATTTTGCTTCTACTCACTAGTTTATATGTGGAAGACAGTAATATCTGGGAATATCCAGTAAGTAGGCTTAAAATGTTACTGGAGAAATGGGCCTGGAACTGTTTGGAGAGTTCTGTTTTTTATATAAACACAAGAATGTGGGAAGGTTATTTCACTTTTAGTAGATAAGAAGGACGTAAGGGGAATAGAGAGGGGACCATCTTGAGGAGATATTTGAAACTTTTATCATGCAGATGCTCTTTTGCATATCTTTTGTATATCTTTAAAATATTTACTGCTTCTTTCCCTTGTTGTTCCTTTCTTCTCCCATATTTCATTCATCCTATAGGTGAATTTATTTTTCCTTAGAAACTTCCAAAGTGATTTCATGAACAATTTGCACGAGAAAAACAGCTCTAATTTACTTTGCTTTTTACACCTTCCGAAATCTCTCCTACCATGATTTTCTGCCTTTAACAAACTGTCTTTCCCTCATTCTCTGTTAATGCCCCTGAATCATCCTTGTACTGTTTAATCGGTACAGCTTATGACAGTCTCTACCCTTCTACCCTCTAATCAGTGTCTGTCAGGAAAAAAAATCTTTAAAACAAAACACGTAAGGAAATCAGTAGGACAGACCTGCAGTATGTGTTTTTGTGACAGAGAGAAAAAGAGAGGAAAGTGTCCTTTAAGAGCCTGTTTTTGGCTACGTACGTTCACTTTCAAAGGTAAGGAGGGAACAGTAGACAAATGGGGGAAACTGTATAATTTGTCAAACAGGGACAGCATGGCATGTGCACTAGTGTGTTTCTTTCTCACACACACACATGAACATTTTGCTCATGAAGGAATCCATTCATGCATTCATCACTTACGTAGTTTAGAGACTAATCTGACCGCAGTAAACTCTGTTTCTTGGATTGGTTTCATGTCATATTTTAGGTCCCTCTCCTGTACTTTGACCTTAAGCTGGCCTGTTACCCTCTATTGTAATAGCCCTTCTCTATATACAGTATGAATACCTGTCTGTAACATGTTGGATGCTTCAAAAACACCTTGCTGCTTACACTATTGACAATTTTCTAGGTACATTTCTGTGTGCTGTGACTAATCTTATCAGAACCAGGTTCCATTTAAACTTTAATGTTTAGTTTAGTTTTGTTTGGTAAACTTTGGCTACTATCTTTTCACATTTTTCTACTACCTCTCTTGTTTTTGTGGCCCACAGCTACAAAGTGAGCTGAGAAGAAACACTGCTGTCTACACTGTGTGCTGAGCCATGGCTTGGAAAGGAGTGTGAAAACCGAGAAGAGCTTTAGTCAAAATGCCAGTCTACAGATCACTAAAAGCTTTACCACTCAGGGTTTCCTTGGGCTTTTAGAGAGGCTTAGGTGGTAACATAGCCAGTGGGGTAGGTTCTTATGCAGGGAAAAGGGTGCTTGAAACTCCCTAAAGCACAGAGGCCTTCAGAAACAAAGTGTAGAGAAATTGTTTAATAAGCAAAGGATTAAAAAAATACTTAGAAAAAGGCTTATAACATGTCATCTAAAGCACTCCCTGCAGGTAACAATGAAATTCAGTCAGTTTTCACATTTTTAAACATTCTGTCACAAATCTAGTCAAAATAGAATTAGCTAATTTTGATATCTGATAGGATATTGAAATGTAAAATGGAATTTCTTTTTTTTCAACAATGTCACTGAAGAAAACTTTGTATGACCAGGCACTAAGTCCGAATGGTGCTGTGAATGGTGGCAATGGCCGTAGTGCTTCAGGCTTAGTTTCAGTATCCAAGCTGGCATAGGATTGAAACCTGTTGAACTCATCTCTCCTTCAAGTTTCAGCTTTAGCTGTAATGTGACAGTTTTCAGGAAAGAAGATTAGGAAAACATAAATACCAGAGCAATAATGAACAAGACATCAAATCACTTTCCTATATTTTATATTGTAAGACTACTATCTGGGACAAATGGAGTGGCCAGTGAGAAAAAGTAACCACCTAGGGGTGTTGAGGGGCATGCCAACCCCTTTATGATAACTGCGGAGGCAATTGCTTCTGGGCAGAATGAGTCGGAACTGGTTTGTCCAACTATCTTACTAAAATAAACGGTAGAAATAGCAGTCGTCTATAATTAGGTGAAAAGTTAGCTGTTTCTCTGGCTATTATGTAAAGCCATGTTATTAAAGAGCACTGACATTTAACGTACATTTAAAGGTTTAAAGGAGTGAGGGGTTCTTTACTGGTTATGAAAGGGAATGAAATTATGAATAAGGCTAAGAGCAGACACAACCAGCAGTGACAGATTTCTTTCTATATCATTATTTTTTTGCTGTCAATGCTGCCAACAGGTCAGAGCAGGTGGTCGACAGGGTGGTGCTGAACCAGCATTTCTACATTTTTCACAGAAAAGATTAACAGTCAGTGAAGCATTTGACTGATATAAGAGCACGATGAGAGTTTTTCTCCGAGGCTCTATTTGTAGTCTGTTTCTTAAAATGCATACCCAGAAGGAAGCTTCAAGCGCTTCAATTAAATACAATCACAAATGCATTCCTTCTGTATAAAAGGGAAAGGGATAGGTAAGGTTTAATGTTACCATTTTGTTTCTTCTGGACTTAGTGGACACAGTCCAAATGAGACTAGTTATCAGCACTCACGCATTCTTTAACTCCTTATCCCTTTTTCCTCCCTTCCCAAAGCACTCTGAAGTTACAGCAGCTAAGCGAGAGAGGTAGTGGAGAGGAAGACGTAAAATACAGATGGACGCGGGAAGAGGCAAAACTGAGGGAAGTGTTTGTGAAAGCTAACAAAGGAGAGTTGGCTGTGTTTCAAAAGGGCGCGTGGCGGCTAAGGAGGATGAAGCGCTTCAGGATTCATTTACATCAGGCCTGACAACTGCCTCACATCTCCCCAAGAGCCACATAGCTCTGGCTTAGAGATTCCTAAAGAGGGCCCTTCTTCTAGCTCCTTTTCTTACAGCCGCTCTCTGACTTTCCTTTTTATTCCTCCTGTCTCCCTTTTCTTCTTTCCTTTTTTTTCCACTCTTATTCTCTCCTGTGCTTTCTCCTCCGCTCTCATGCACTTGCCAGTCTTCAATCAGCCCTCATGAAAGTGTCTGTCTGGGCGTCTTAACTATCCTCTGAGAGGCAGACACTTGTCTGGGTCTGCCTTCATCCCCTAAAGGCGTTTTTTGACTTGGACTTATTTCCCTCCTCACACCTTTTCAACTTCCCTAAAGAGCTGACAACAAGTGAGAGCGACAGGGCAAGATAAACATGAGGGAAAGAGACAGGAAGGGAGATGAGAGGGGGACGTTGTCGGCTGAGAGGGATAAGATGGTAAAGATGGTTATGAAAAATAAGGAGAGAAAGGAAGCAAATGAAAATGAGGCGAGGAGACTCAAAACCAGAAAATAAGGTGAGGGGGTGACCTCATGAGGAGGAGAAAGGACAAATCAAGAGCAGAGGAGAGACGGGAAAGATGAAGTAGAAGACGGGGGACTCTAGTTAGACAGGCAGAGTCATGTTTATCAGTGGTCCCACAGTGTGTTCCACACGATTTAGGGATGAGCTAAAAGGAGAGAGTAGGACAGGGCACATTAAAGTTTTAAGGGGGAGAGCCCCTCTTATGGAAGTATTTTTCTTTTTGCCTGGGTTTGATGTGGAAGTGAGCTGCTCCTGCTTTGACGATGTTGTCGGCTGTGCAGTTTTTAATATTCATGCAGCAGATCGGGAAAGGAGAGAGGAAAAGGAGTGGAGAGGAGATTTTTGGTCAAACAGAAAGCTAATTTGCGGCTGAGGCAGTTTAGCCTGAGGCTCTTTTTTTGCTACTGGGGAAATGAGCTGGAAGATTAGCTGTATGTATAATTCACACACACACACACACACACACACACACACACACACACACACACACACACACACACACACACACACACACACACACACACACACACACACACACACACACACACACACACGTGCAAAGGTATGCGCAAATACACAGATGCATACACAGATGGACACACATAAGCACACACAGAGCAGCCGCCAGTCTCTCTGTGATGTTGTGTGTTTCAGCAGAAACCTGCTCCTTGGCCTTTGCTGCGGCAACTCAGGCTGCTCAAATTGACATGCTCCAGTGTGGTGCTCTTAATAGTAACCAGTGATATGTCATGTAAATGCTTTTTTTTAAATTGATCATCTTTTTGAAAGTTCCATCCTTCCAACCCTGATCAAAGGTCCTGGAGGACTTGGTTCCAGGCGGCTCTGGACAATTGAAACAGGATGTTTTGTTTAAGATTACCCACTGTGTTAATCTGACAAAACCCAATGAACACAAAGCCTGAGTCTGTTGTTGTCAACACAGACTAACATCTCAGTCTGACTTATTTCCAGATCCATGACAGACGTGTGAGTCTATTCCTGGATGGCCTCGAGGAAGATGGGACACCATTTGACACACAACCTCTGGCTTCCAGGCTATCTGATATCAGTGAGGATGGTGCCATGTGGGTGGGACTCAGCTCTAATGGTAAAGACTGTTGCATGATTATCTTTGTTTATATGTTAGCTGTAAAAGGTTTTACTGTTGTGGAGATGCAGTAGATACAGATTGACTTATTCTCCAATTAATCAGTGGTAATGCATTAGCATATCATTTTTGAATGAAATACATCAAAAGGAACATAGTCATAAGCTTAGTTCAAATGTATTATTAGTAATCAAACTGTTGTCGAAAACCTAAATGTCTGGGCCATGCTTTTTGGAACTTCAAAACATACCCACAGTCCGCCTCAGAAACAGGAACCACTACTTCAAGTGGAGTTAAATGGCCTCTTGGTTTATCTTGTCTGTATATCTAAATATGGTGTCAATGACTGCTTGACTTTTATTCTCCTCCCAGCCTTTATCCCCTTCAACTACACATCTGTGATTGATTGGTGGTGCCTGGAAACCCTTTTAAAGTCAATAGGAGAGAAATTGAGAGAAATATGATATCCGTTCATCTTGAGGGTGATAAACGAGTGTTTTTCTTCTCGTTTATCAGACATTGATCCCTAGTTCACAGCAGGTAGCATCTGATCAGCTGAAGATCACAACAGTGGTGATCAATACAAGTGATTGGCTTGGGGCAGAGGAAAAGTATGTGTGTGTGTGTGGTTGTTAAACCTGGGGGCTGTGTCTAGAATTCTGATCAGTGTATTGATTATGCGTATGCTGATCAGATGTATTGATAAACAACAAAGTCTGTTTTAGGAGAGGACCCTACTAACTGAAAACGGTGTGTGTGTAGGCTACAACAAAGAGTTGTTAAGATAAAATGATCAACCCCAGAAGTGGCCGGTCACAAATGCATGATCAGTTTAAAAAAAAAAGTTTAAATGATATGGAATATGCTGCTGAATTCACAACACTAATAAATACAGTGAAGTTAGTTTTGTGCATTGGTTTGGTCAACTAATTTACAAGTTTAAACAAACAAATGGGTCTTTAAGTTAAAATCTTGAAGATGTTTCCACAGGACACAAGAGGCCTTCACAGACACAAAAGACTTGCAGAAACAATGCATTGTGTAATCCTGTTGTTTCATCGCTGATGTTAACTGCTTTGGCATTCTTCACCTTCTTGCAATTGCCTGGAGCTGTATTAACAAATGACTGCTACACTGATGGTTTCCTGTTGCTGTTGATTGACATTGACTGCTAATGTGTAGCAGACACATTCTGTTTGCCAACAAAGTTAGTCCTGACATGAGTCTGTCAAAGTAGCAGCTCAAAAACAAGACCCGCTCATTTTAGTTCTCTTTTGTCAGCGGAGCAGTTATATTGCAGAAAGTACTGAAGGCAATAGAAAACATACATGCACCTTAACTTCTCAACAAGGTGAGAACTCTCCTTTGTTGGCACAGGTTTAAAATATTGTTTATGGCAGGGCTGGTGAACAAGAGAGAAAAAAAACAAGATAGAAATTACACATAACTCTTAGTTACCTATATTAACTGGTTTTAGTTGTAACAACACAAAAACACAGAAGAGGAAACTAAGAGCGATAGATCTCAGAAACTGAAACACAGAGAGAGGAGACAGAGACCTACACAGAGACGAGAGAATTAAGGCTTATACCTTGCATCATCCCAGTAACAATAGAAAGAGTGCTTTTCAGAGGAAGCCATAATCCCATTTCCACACGCTAAAGAAATCCTGAGCCAAAGCCTAAGGCTGCACAACCACACACTGTTCTAACACACTTATATCCCATAACACTCGCTCACTCTGTGTCTGTTTTACACACAGATACACCCCTCCACCCTCCAACCCCCAACACACACGCTCACATTGTACTCGAGCCAAACATGGCAAAGCCTCTCTCAAATGCAAATATACATACACACACTCATACTCTCTCTTTCTCTAAAGTAAGGATGTTTTTTTTTGGATACACACAGTAAAGTGTCTAACACACACACATATACACTTTCATAGACAAAGCTAGAGAGAAGCCCAGGCATGGCAGGGCTTCTGTGGATTCTTAGAGACGTTTATCTCTCTTCTAAGAGTTGTTGTCAAACTAGACAGAAGTTTGTTGGACACTACAGGACTCCAGCTCTCTTTGGACCTGTATCAACATCTGTTTTGGGCTCTTATGTTCCATCACACATTGTCACATACTGTGTGAGGAGATGTGTTGGGGACCTGACAGTTTTCAGTAATGTGTTTGATGGTGTTTCTTCTTTGCAGTCCAGTATCCATGTGTGTGACCAGAAGTTTTAAATAATCCTGTGCTTGATAAGGAGACGGTAGTATCTTGATAAATGTGGAATTTCCTGTTGCAGTGGGATTTTTGAGGTACAACTTCACCAACTACCAAGGTGCATGAAAAGTGAAAGGCTTGAAGAGGTCAAAAAGCTCCAGAAACACTTGCAGGAGTAAGATCAGCAGATTAACAAACTAAACCGACGCGTTTCGGGTTTTGGCCTTTTCCTGTTGAACACATTTGCAGCTCCTGTCTCCCTAACATTGTCATGATTATTAATAAAGCTTATAAAAGTGATTGGTTGGTTGATTTGAGCATATAATCCACCTGCAGCGGTATTGATCACTGATGTATTGTAAAGAAATGTAAGCACTACAGATGTTTACTAATAAACTGAAGTTTACAGATCAAAAATGAGACAAAATAAACAACTTCAAAAAGACTCAACAGTTTAAGCTTACAGTACATTTACTGAAAAGTCAGTTAGCACTCAAAGCCTCACTGAAAATGGTAGTACCTTGTTATCCTTACACAGACCTTTTTTAGCCTGTGCCTCAAACTGAGCTAATGAATTTGTCCTTATAAGCCTTGCTGCTCTCTAATGGGAGCTGTGGCCGATCCTGTTGGGCTTTGTATCATGAACGTGGCCGTTATAAGCAGCTGTGGCCAGCCTCACTTAGCTGGAGTCGAGAAACTGATAAGATAATCTGCTAAATACTGTGAAATCCTCTCACTTACTGCCTTCAGTGCAAACCCATTACCACCACCTTTATGTTCTTTTCTCTTCTCTTTTCATCTCTCAAGGGTCTCGTCAGTTCATTGGAAGGATGCAGGACTTTAGATTTTATCCTGCTACTCTGACCAACAGGTAGGTTGGATAGTGTGAGGTAGAAGACATGTTATTCATGAATAAAGAAAATGTGTTGAAAGAAGAACGATGGAAACTGTGATTGACACATCATAAGAGGGCAAGTGATAGAGACAGATAGATTGAATAGATGAGAAAGGGTTAGAAATGAGGAGAAATACACAAAGTTACTTTATAGATTAAAGTGACAGGGGGAGAGGAACAGTAAGGAGAAAGAAGGGGAAGACTAATCGTTGCATCTTCAGATCCATACTGCTTCCAGAGGATTTTCCTGAGAATCCAATACAAGGCAATTAGTGTTTTGCTTACCAGTGATGTACTGCACACAGCGAGGACTTTGAGCTTACAAGTTACTCTCATCAAGATTAGGATAAGACAAATGTGAGATTGAGTTTTTAGTTTATGTCTTTGATTTTGCAATAAAAGTTCAGTCAAAAGTAGCAGATGCCTAAAATTGTTATCTTCTCACAAATCTTTTTAAATTATTTATTATTTCACCCTGTTGGATCACTACTAATTTTCATCTGCATGATGACTCCACAACTAACACTTCATAGGCAATTTAAAAATTGCTTTTATATATATCTTTAATGTGTATTTTGTTATCTTTTAATATTTAACAAAGCTGGGTCAAGTAAGGGTTATTAATATTGCTTAATCATAAGCAACATTTGACTTAAAGCTAAATGATTCTTAACTCGACTTTTCCTGTTTCCAATGAAATATGCATTTTAAGAATCTGTTTTGTATTATGGCTAAAAATAATTGACTGTTTCTTGTTTTTACAGAGAAATAGTGGAGGTGTACTTGGGGGTCTTGCCTGAGCTCCATGCCCAGTCTGAGTGTCGCTGTCCTCCCAGTCACCCCAGAGTGCATCCTTTAGTTGAGAGGTAACGTATGTTCTCCAAATCTTCAGTCTTCAGTGTTACTGCGCTCTGTTTAATATTCTTGCATTTTTGTTCAACATGAGTTTATTTATCTTAAATGTTAAACTTCATTTTTCACAGATACTGCATTCCCAGCGGTGTTGAAGACACCACTAATGATCGAGTCTCAAGACTCAACCTGAATGCCCACCCACTCAGTTACATCAATGATCAGGACATGGGCACCACATGGCTCTCTAAGATCATGTCTACGCAGGAACTGGACCAAGGAGTCACTATTACTGTGGACTTTGTTAATGGACAATACCAGGTAACCAGCATGTTATGGAGCACATATTGTATTATTCCACAGTAATAATAAACAGTCCAAAGGTTTTCAATGAACTCATCAAATCAATATTTTTTGTTGATTTAGGTTTGCAGAAACATTCCTAGGACTGTCTGGTGTATAAGATGCACTTTTAATACCATTTTTTTAACCTTAAAAGTTTGCTGCATCCTATATACTGGGGGAACTAATATACCAGTATAAAACATGAGCGCCACCATCACACATTGCACGTGAACTGGTTTGAAAATTCTCCTCCATTCATTGTTTATTTCAAGTAGTGCTGGGATACAGAGCGTCACAGACCAGGCTGGCAGCACCACTTGTTAACCTATTTTCTCCCCCATTAGTTCAACATCATGCATTTAAAGAAAATGGTGATATGCTGTTCAGTATATAAACCGTGTGGAGTAGTGGACTGATTGAAAGATTACTCAATTCAATTCAACGAGTGACCAGTGGAGATGGGCAGCAAGACATGCAGGCTTTCATTCTTTACTACACAACTTTCACTGTAGACTGAGAGCTGAACTACTGTACTTTAGATAGTAGAGGTGCAAACGCCACAAGGTGAAAACACATGGTACTAAAAGAGATTCACAGGGGTGCAAACATGTCACCTTTCTGTGAAATTCGCCGTTTTGGATCCCAAATAGGTCATTTAAAGTACTTCCGGGCCTTATAGCCAATCATTGCAACACGGTCGAGACAGACCGCAAGAAGCATGGAACATGATTCAATGAGTCGCAATGTGCAGCACATGGCTAATTTACATAATGTTATTTTTCTCTCTGGGAGACCCCCAAAATCAGACTGCGTCTTATATACTGGTATATAGTTGCATGAAACACAAATGTCCTTAAAAAGTGGTGGATTTGACAGTAAACTTTCTTTGTCTTTGAGTGTACAGTTGAAATGTTAACAGTCAAACACTACAGAATCTAGCAGCTTGCACCTTATTGTGCAGTGGACAGTAGTTTTATCCTCTTTCCAAGCACTGCAATGACAGACGCGGCGAGAGAGAGAGAGAGAGAGTGAGAGAGATTGCTGGATTTGGGCGCTGTTGACACTGTGGCTGTCAAAAGACTCTTCCCTCTTCTCTCTGAAGTGTGTGTGTGTGTGAGTGTAGGCAGCATTTTGGGGGCTGTCCTGACGTGGTAGCTCGACTCAAGTCCTCAGATAAAAGACACTTTGTGAAGTTGTGGGTTTGTGTGTGTTAGTGTATGTGTGGGTTTGCAGGGTGGCTTAACGCGCTTCCTGCTGTGCAACCCAGTGTCCCATCCCACACTGTAGTGGGGCAGATAACACTTAACACACACACCCACACCTACACACAAACATGGTTAATGTGCGATGGAAAACCACGTGTGTTTAATGTGTAAATACGTGTCTATACACAATATGAGGACTGTTTTCTTTTTTTTATATATCCATCAATTAATTGTATATTATGGTCAGTATAATATTTTTTATAATTTGAACAAGAACCTGGTGTTTATCAACCCATAGTAATATTTGTCTTTAGGTTTGTCTAACCATTTTAATGAGAGAGTCCAGAAAATAATTTCCAATAGAATCGAATATGACAAGATGAAAAACAACAGCAACTCTCATTGTGGTCTGGAAATGACTATAGAGAACAATAACTAAAACTAAACCAACACAAACCTGAACATTTAATCTGTCAAAATGCTAAGATGTGTTGCTTGTCTGTTGCAATGGTTTGTAAATCATCGACAAGTATTCAACTATTTCAAATCTGCTTTAATTCATGCTAATGTCTTACTCCTTTTTCCTCCAGGTATTCTATGTTATAGTTCAGTTTGGTGGCCTCTTGCCTGATTCTGTACTTATCCAAAGACAGAGGCTTGACTTCAGAAATCTTGAGAGTGGAACCAACACAGAGCAACCTTGGGTGGACTGGCAGTTTATGGCCAGAAATTGCAGTGTCTTTGAAATGAAGAACAATGGCCGTTTACTGAGACCAGACTCAGTCAACTGTTTGCAGCTACCCAGGTTGGTTGAATTTGTTAAAGGACCAATGAAACAGTGATGATCTTATTATAATCGATAAAGGTGTGTCGAAAAAGTACCTTAAGAAGTTGGTTTGTACTTTCATAGCTAAGACCTTTTAGACTCATAAAGCTTTTGAAAACTGTCAAATAACATAAATTATTTTAAGAATGAAATAGTTTTATAACAAGTTTAGTTTTTTAATTTACATCAACTTGACAAATGGTTGATCTTTCAACTTAAAAAACATCCTAAAATGTTTAAATGTGGAAAAACTACAAATTAATATCTATTTGGGGTCTTCTTTTCTTCTAAGTAGTGCCAAATTGTCCAGTTATTAACTTTGGGTGGTCATGGCCTCTTTAAGGCAGACATGATTACACAGAAATGACTGGAGTTTGTGTATGTGCTCACATGCCCAAAATATAATTCAAACGAAATCAAAGGCAATCAAACACACACTCTGGCACTCTCATAGTGACAAGGTTTGTAACGCTAAACACCTACTATGCTGCCTTGGCAGGTGACCACTAACAGGCTTTAAGTTGGCACTGCACAGAGAACTGGACTTGGAAAAAACACACAAACAATCTTGCACACTAGATCTTGGCATAGCAGCTTGTATCAAAGCCTTGGTTGGCTCTAGATATAACAGGTATGAATAGATCACAGATGATGTAGTCTCTGCTTATTTTTCACTTGACTGACAAATGATATCACACACAACCTCTCCTGGCACAGTTATACATATTAGTCATATTGGCATGAGAGCAATTGAACCTCACATTGGCAACATTATGATACACTCTGTGACATAAGTGGTTGATAATTATATCAAAAACAGCACTGCCTTTGATATGGCAGGATTAATGTGTTTTTTTCTCTGCAGATTTATTTAGTCCTGCAAGAGATATGGCCTCCTGAGCCTGCTGAGGTGTCGGGCAAGATACATTTAACACACCTCAGTCATTTCAGGTGTTTTTATACCAGTCAATGACAGCACTGCAGGAGTGCAGTTAATAAACCCTTTGCATCTTGTCTTTATATACAGATAAACAAGGAATCAGCTATTTTTTGAGAGATAAACAGCATTACACCCACACCAATTGAAGTCAAGTCCTTGGAAAAAAATGTAAATGGATAAGGTTATACACTGGCCAGCGTTGTTTTTTAATAAATTACAAAATAAATGAAATGAGTTGACTTTACCATAAGCTATTTAGCTATAGCTGTAACAATAAAATAGCTTTGGGTGCTCCTGTTGAATCATGAATAAAACTGTTACAGCTGAAGAGTCACTGTCAATTCACAGCTCCTTTGAAAAAGGAAGTGTTCAACAAATATCAACAACAGAGCCATTGTGTGTTTAACATACACAATCTTGTCGACATCTTTTTGTCCACTTCTGTTTTGTTCTGCCTGTGATGTTGGCTGCATATTAATATTATTTTGTTAATATGCATACCTTTTTTTTGGAAGACATTTTTGGGACATTTTGCCTTAATTGGATAGGAGAAATTTTAGGAGGAGAGAATGTGGGATGACATGTAGCAAAGGGCCGAGGTCGGATTCAACACCATGGCCGCTGCTACGAGGACTACAGCCTCTGTACATGAGGCACACATCATAACCACTAGGCTAACCGGTGCCCCATGCATACATTTCTTTTAATTGTTTTGTGTGTTGATTAGAATGCAAGTCAGTTTGAGATAATCAGGCATTCCCTTTTAAATTCATTGAACTGCTCAACTTTATACAGACACTACAGTCCTTGATGAATCATCCACAGGTTTGAATCTTGGCGTCGGCCCTTTGATGCTTCTCTGCCCTACTCTCTACATCCCACAGTTCCTGTCTCTCTCCAGCTGTCCTGTCAATAAAGCTAAATGGCCAAAAAATTAACCCTGAAAAAGGTTTTTATGTAGCAAGTTGAAGCAGATTGTCCATGTTAGATGAAAAACTCAGAAGTATTTAGATGACTAGAGATTATTTTTTATTTAGATCTGATCAGAACTTGATGCTTTAGCAATATTGTGTCTAAACCATTTATGCAAATTACTGGATGATTGGAATTTGAGTTGAAGTTTTTTGGTTCTTTTCTGTGTTTCAGAGACGTGCCCTACTCGGGAGGTAACATCACATTCAGCCTGCTGACTCCGGAGCCAAACCTAAGGCCAGGCTACAATGACTTTTACAACACACCTGACCTGCAGAAGATGGTACATGCCACCAAGGTCAGGATGCACCTGAGAGGACAATACCACACCAAAGCATCCAGGGTGAACCAGCGACACAGATACTATGTCATCAATGAGATCACCATTAGTGGCAGGTGAGGAGATACACAGGAAGTTTTCATCTGGATAGGTAAATAACAGGTCTTTTTTTAATCAGTATCTTAAATAGAAACACACTTAAGTGTTGATCCACTTTTTGTGTTTACAGCTATAATTAGTATCATCAAAGGGACCTACAATATTTTCATATAGCCCCTGTCACTTGTCAGATTTTTATTGAAGCTACATAATAGGTTGTTAGAAACACTTGAAGATCCTTTTAGTCCTGATTTGTAAAAAAAAAGTGTGAACACAGTTCAACATCTATAAAATATTTTTTGACACAGACTGTTGAGTTTCAGCTGAGCGTTCTGAGACTAATTGTGAACACATCTCTTCATTAGACTGACAGAGTGACTGTTTTTTTATGACTGTGGTAATTATAGGATTATGCAGGAGGCAATCATCTCTAACTCTTTCTCTCCCTCCCTCTCCCTCTAAGCTGTTTTAATTAGTAGCTTGTTACAGTGAAGTAGGAGAAACAGAGACTTAGAGCTGCTGAAATCTCATCTTCACATTCTTCATCCCTGCCTGCCTCCTCCCTGTCTGTCATACTTCTCCCATCTCTCTATCTCTTCCCTCTACATTCTTTATAAAGCGTGTAAACAGGCTTGTTGGCAAGTGAGACTTCACTGAACTTGAGTATGAGTGTTTTAGTGACATATCTTTTCTGAGCATTTTTTTCGATCAGATTATGTTTCACTTACATTAGATACTACATGATACATGTGGCCCACAAAATGTAACCTTTTACATCAAACTTTGCAGAATTTATATAAAGAGCAAAGTGTTTATAGCTTGGTCATTATTAATTGGCAAAACTTAATTTTAGTCTTACTATTTTTACTTGACAATAAACACTTAACATTTCTTTGTCATTCATGTACCTTAGGTCTTGTTTCTGAACACACATGTATGTAGGTAGCAATAAACTTACTAAAAGCTAATATCATCCCAGCCAGTTTATATACTGTAGCTTTGATAGGTTTTTATTTCTTATTAGAAATACAGCGTCAGCCTATTTGGGAATTAGTCTTTAAATGTACAATTTAAGTGCTTTATGTACTCATAATGATGTATCAAGATATAATGCAATTTTAGTTTGGCTTGGAAGAGGGACAATATATATTAACCACTAAGGTCTTTCTTCTTGTTGTGTTTAAGATATCAAAAGATCCTGTGGAGTTAACATTAATATTATTAATGGGATATAAGAGCATGAATCTGAAGGCAAAGGAAGATAATACTAGGCTTCTTATTTTCTGTAACAGATCCATGTTTTGTACTGTCAAAACTTGTGAAAATATGTATCTCTTTAAACACACTTTGTGACTCCACAAGCTTTTTAGTGATGTTAATGTCTCTGAAGGGACTGATAAATACTTCAAATCAGAGCGTAAATGGCTTAGTAGGATGTTTAACGTTCTTGGCGTTCTAGCTTCTGAAAGCTAACTTTCCGCCACCAGTTGGTCTCCACCAAAACACGTCATCACTGTACGAACAGGAAAATGGTCATTAGAGCTGTAATTTCTGGGTCTTCTACCTCTGCACTCTTGACTCTGCTGAGTCTACAAAGAGTTCCTCAGCAGTGGCTCACCACATACAAATAGCTGTTCTTTTCAGATGACAATTTCATGTATACTCTCTGCCAACCGTCCTTAACAAACAGAAAATGTAAATGCTTTTAGCATTCTACCTTCACTTGACATGTTTTATGCAAATGGTAAAGTTTAAAAAAAAATTAGGCTATGGCCATATCATGCAATACCACCATGTATCAATACGAGAAACTATAAAATACTACATTTTCTCAAGAAACAATTATTTAATTGGGGAATCGTCAATTGTCTATTAAGAGAACAACGGGTTAAGGGATACACAATGGGAAAAAAATGTAAGCAAGGGAAGGAAGAGAGAGCAGAAGCTGTCTGCTACCTGTTATGCTGCTATGATCATTCTTAGGATGGCATTTATAAATGTTTAATGGAAACTTCCTAATTGCTCTACAGTGGTTTCATGGACGGGGGATGAAGGTGTGGACTGAAACCCTGAAAAAGGAAAAGCTTTTGTAATGTTTGCTTACCTTTTATGATTTGCTTGTGTCCTTTGTTTGTGTTCTGCATAAGTCTTACAACACAGAGAAAAGTGCTCCGTTTCAAATTTGCTCAACTCGACAGTTGGATTCTTGTAAAAAAAACAAAAAACTCTCCACTCATGGACTCCACACCCAGCCTAGAACAAAACTTTTGCACAGGTCCGCCATTTTTATTATCGATACAGAGGAGTGATGTCTACGGGGAAAACTCAGGGGGAGCTCATTGGATTTAAAGAGACACACACACCAAAATGGAGCGTTCTGAGAGAGCTGGTTTATACAGGGTCACAAACCTCCTCTGGTGCTTGATTGATTCAGGTTATATTTTGAATAAAGCACAGCACGGATGTTTCATTTAGACCACAGGGGACTGTTTGAAAAGGTGGAAAATGGCTATAATATGTCCTCTTTAAAAAGAAAAAACAAGAAAAGTTTGCAAAATGTAGTATTGCGGTCCACGCAGTAAATTTGCTCTTCTCTTTGTCTCTGGACAGATGCGAGTGCCACGGCCATGCAGACCACTGTGATACCAGTGTGACTCCTTACCGCTGTGTGTGTCTGCCTGAGAGCCACACAGAGGGAAACAATGTAAGTAAGAAACATCTTATCATAAATCTGGTTAACCATTGTGATATAACCCTCATATAGTCTAGTAGTGAACATCATACACTTACAGTTTTTATTCAACGTTGTAAGAGGGTTGTATTGCTACACACAAAAAAAAGACATACGAAGAAAAGCCCAGTTTAGTTTTCGCTCACTTCCCAGTAATCAATGGGCCTCATTCACCAACCGTTCTTTAGACAAATTTGTTCCTCAACCCTACTTACAAACGTTTTGATTAGATTCTGGGATTCACCAATGTTTGCTTACGCGGGAGAATTCACTTAGGAATACTGTTACGCTCATTTGAGAGGTGACCAGCATGTGTGAACACAAACAGCCACAACTGAAAAGGTTTCTCCTGCCAGCCCCCTTTTATTATTTTTCCACAGTAAGTCCGAGTGAGCGGATGTGAGGTTGCAGAAGGATATAATCAGGAGAGTTTACTTCTAGGGAGTGGGAGGTCGTGGTAACGTTTGTTCCCTGCGATAGGCGGACGACCATAGGCTGTATTCACTGGAACACTGCGATCTGTGTTCACGTAATTAAACGGCTCCATTATGTTTTCTGTTTGCCTGTATGTTCTTCTGTGTTCTTTTTTGTGTGATTTGTGACAAAGAAACAGCTCAGATTGAGTCCCCTGGTCTTCTGCATGTTTCGCTCTGATGCTCAGAGCAGAACCAGCGGTCTCACACACTCGCTGATCAATATAATTATGATGCCATAAATGCAAAAAGTAAAACATAAATAAATACTGGGATCTGAATATCAGGTCATATCGCCCACCACTAGGTGAGTTGAGCATCAGTGTTAACAATGGAAAAGTAACTGTACCTCTCATTGCTCTCAATGCTTGAGATAAACTACGTATATCAATTGTTTTAATCGATTTGCCAAAATAATCGTATTTCTTTTGGCATTTGATATTGTTTGTTTCTGTAAACAGTTACCTCTTACGTCTTCTTGCATCAACAGTTGCATTCCCAGTTAAATTAAATGTATTATAGTACAACTAGAACTCACACACTGGGAAGCTGCAGAGTGCTGGCTTATGATTTGACTTCAGTGTAGTTTGATGTTAACCGTCGCCTCAGGACCAGACCTTTGCTTGCAACAAAGCTAATAGAACTTGCCAGGTAATAGTAGGCATCAGCCCAACAAGCCTCTAGCCGTTCAGCAGTGAAAAGTTCAGTATGACTGCTCCACCTCACTGAAGCACAGAACAGCCTGCATTATTCACTACTTATGTATCATTCATACACTGGCATCTTTGGATTAGTGCGTGTGTGTGTCTGTGTTTCAGACAGAGGCGACAAAAGGACTTCAGTGGAAAAGTACAGCTGCCAACAAGCAGCTGTTCAATTGGTTGTCTTGCTTGCTCTCAAACACAAACACCCTCCTACACACACCCTTGTATTTAATAGTTTTTGTCTCACATGATAAAAGTTTTCATAGAAAGCACTTTTACACACACAAATACACAAACCCCAAAACACACAGTCTCAATAATTGTACATTGTCAATTTACCATCTTGCAGACTAATGCTGGAAAGAAATCTCTGCCCCTCCTTTTGTCACCTTTCTGTTTCTCTTTTATCCACTTTTTCCTCTCTCTAGGTCCCTATTCCACCTCAACCACTCCTCTCTGTCGATCACTCCCTCTCTCACTCACACTCTGTCTTTCTCTCCCGGGTCTCACTTTAAATAATGCCTCAAATCGACTAGAACAATGACATTCCCTCAGCATGCATCTCTAATCAGCTCTCTTTCTCTCTCTGTTTGTCTTTCGCTTCATTTCCCTCCACTTCCCCTCTCTCTGTAGTGCCTCGTTTTCTAAGTATTTAATTTATCCCTGTTTGCTTCTTTTTTCTCATGTTTCATCCTTCTACGTCCTCCATCCAGTATTTCTTACCATCTTGTCTTGTTTTTCTTTGATTCTTTTGTTCTCACTAAGACATGTAATAGTTGTTTTGTGTTATAGACAGGCAAGAAAAGCAGGCTACAGCAATATAGATATATTTAGGTGTGTTAAGTTAAAGCAATCTCTACCAGACTTTTTCTTATGTGAATAATATAAGCGAGTAAAGGAGTGTGTGTTAATGGACCGGTCTTTTTGTGTGATCATCTGTGTGTGCAAGTGTATTTGATGTGCCGTGTGCACTTTTCTCTTGAACCTGTCCATGTCATCTCCCTGAGTGAATATTCAGGACCTTTCTTCTGTCTCTGTAATATTGGAGCATAAAAGGCTGCTGGGAATATTAGCGTTTAATATTGCATGCGTTCTGTTGACTCGGATTGGCCTAGCACCATGACGGATGTTGTACTAATCTGCAGAATTTCCACAGTGACATTAAAGTGACAGAAATGCTCAGACATGTGTCAAGATGATCAACGGGGGCCTCAGAAGACACACTCTTAAACTCTCACTCACACACTTTAACACACATGCACACACACATGTACACACACACCACCACTTTCTCACTCTGTCTTTTGATTCTTTCTTATGTGCACTCTGTGTCGGACCTGATCTCTCATTCTGTCATTCCGTCTCTGTATGCCTCTCTACAGCTGATGGATTCAGTCAAGTCTGAAAGCTATATCATACATTCTATTGTACACCAGGTTACACACTTTATTTTCAGCTGTACAATGTCTTGACTGTATGGATTTAAACCTTAAACATTGTTGCAAGCCAGCTTGTGGGTTTAATATTTCTCACCCAAAGGCACTATAGCTTGATCACACTCATGGCTGAATTGAAAAGGAAAAAAAGGCTGTGTGCTCTGTAAACTATCTCCTCTGACATCTACCCTGTGGCAGCAGTTACAAGCATGTAAAATACCTGTAAAGAAATAATCAATCTTGTTGCTGATGTTCTCGTCTGCTTCTTTACGTAGTAAATGGACGTTGATATTAATTTCAGTCAGTTTCATTGCAGGCTAAAAACTCCTCACAGGACCTTTAAACTCGGGGTTCAGTGTTCCATTAAATAAGAAGAGTGATAAGATTATTCAGCAGGATTTGATTTGTTTGACATATTTATATATTTAATACATTTATTTGTGTTTCTCTATTTGAATCTATGTGTGTGATTGATGTTGATGGATAGTGACGTTAAGTAGCATTGTGCAGGATCTCTGCTGCTAAAGTTTGCCTCAGCAGCAGATTTTCACTTACGCTGGGGTTAACCGGGTTAACTTAAGACACGCACAATACAGCACAGGTGTGTACACACAAACGTGCTGTCACACACATGCCAGTGGCACGACCTTTCCAGTTAGAGCGTGAAATTGGTCATGGCATTTAGGATAAGATGAGTTTCCCCGGCAGATAAGAACACACACCCTCACACAGACAGACACACACACACACACACAGATGCTTGTGACAGGCCATCTGAATGTCCACATATCCATTAGAGTAGCCTCCACACTCAGCAGATTTGGTCAAAACATTCAGAGTGAATATAAGATGTTTTCCTTTACTCTGCAAAACAGTTCAGGCAAACACAAACACACATGCATGTTTTGTATGCATTGAAACAGACCTGCAGAAAAACATTTGGTAAGCTCATTACAAAGTATTAAAGCATTTATTTTTTCACAGACAAATTAAGATTTTTTTTATTTTGAAAGGTAAAATCATAATTTCCAGTAAATGCTGCTTTATCTACTGATTATTACCGTCAATATGGTCTCATCCAATAGTTAAAAAAGTCAAGAATCAGAATGAAGTAAGTTCTTACAGACTTACTTTTTCTTCAGAAGGATGGACTTATTTTTTACAATGTTTTTTTAAGCAACATTATACTGTTCACAGAGCAGGCATTTAGCAGAAAGATGAAAGCAAAAAAATTAAAATGATGTACATAAAATCCATAGTATGTGCTGTGCTCTATTGCTGCTGGAACTGTGCGTGGATGATGGCGCGCCATCAAAACCTTTTGTATGAAGAAGAGAATGGACGTGTGCAGTTTCCTTTTAACTCCCAAACACCGCTCCCTCGACTAATTAGCAGGCTGGGAGAGAGGGAAGGTAACGCAATGTTGAATGAAAAGAAAAGAGATAGAAGAAAAAAAAACCTCTCCCTTTCATTTGGTATGGTAATATTTCCCGCTCACATATGAGAACAAGCAGTTGGGGGACGGCAGAGACAGGGGGGGAGCGAGAAAGGGGAGAGGTAGGAAGCCAGGGGAGATGTACAGAGTGATTTGTTTTTCAGAAAGCCAGGAGATAGAAAAGGAAGGAAGGGTGGGAAGATGGAGGAGGAACTAACCACATCTCGCTCTTTAACTCGTCCCATGTGGATGAGTTGAAGAGTGTGATGTAGTGAGAGCTGTTCAAAGTGCAGAAATAGAGGTACCTTTGATATGTGAAACGTTTCGGGGCACAGAGCAGCAGACAGGCATCCACAAAGACAGATGGGTAGAGGGGGGTAAAGCAGCATGGACAAACTGAGAGGCGGTTAGTTACTCAAGGTGTGACATCAGATACAACTGAAGCCAAATAGCATGACTGACAGCTGAACAGGAGACGCACAGAACTAACAGGAACATGCAAACATGCTGCAATCCAGTGGAATTACATGTCCCAAGACACACTCCTGCTAGTGCGTTAAGGTCTTTTGTATGCGTTTCGTTTTTCCTCATTTGTTTCTATGTTGGTGTGTGTGTGTGTGTGTGTGTGTGTGTATTATGTCTCAAGAGAATCCCATGCTGCTTCATTAGATCCTTTTAATAATCACCCAACTCTCTGGACGCTGTACAGACACACACACACACACATACACACACACACACACACACACACACACACACACACACACACACACTCACAATATTCGAATACAGAAATTTGCAGACCCTTTAGAATCTAAAGGTTTAGATCTTGATTGTTGTTTGGAGAGCAGGTGTATTTTTCTTCCTGAATCTTGTTTTTAAATTAGCAGACTGTCGACTTCTCCTATCCGTTTCCCAAATGTTTGTCAACCAGGAAGAAAGGAAAATACAGAAAAAGAGTAAAAAACACAGTAAAGAAACTACAAAATAATACTGATTTCCAATGTCCAAAGTGTAATAATTCCTAATATGCAATAATAACTAATATGCAAAAATATCATGATAAATAAAACTGTAGCAATAAATTAAACAAATGTTACAGAATGGTGTGATTGTCTGTAGGTGTTAATGCAGTGATCAGTTACAGAACATAGACACCCATAAAGATAATCAGTGGAGTTTTGAACTAGTAGAACTATGGTACTCTATGGAGCAAGAGGGAAAAGTTGTCAAATACTGATAACAGTTGCATTTGATACAGTGTGTTTGTTAACTCTTTGGCCTTGTCCTGGTTATAGCAACACATGGAGCTGTTTGTCAAACAAAAAATAAATGAATGATCTTGTTCTTCCTTTAATGGCCAATATCTCTTTCTCATAAACTTATGGATCGTTTTATATGTGATTAGTATCTCATGTCGCTTCAGTCTTACAGTCTTCATTTTAAAACCCTAAGAGATCTTTTTAGAATTCCTGTTCACATCAGTTGCCTGCATGTTTTCTCTATTCCCCTTTTCTCTAATATACAAAACAGGAGCATTTCCCCCTGTTTCCATCCTCACTATCCCCCTCCCCCTTTCTGCCCCTGCCTCCCCACCCTTCTTTGTGTCATACATAATGGGTCCAGTGCAGGCGTGCATGTGTCACACATGGGAGGAACTCCTGTGTTTTTTAATACATTTTTAATCCTGCCATTTGATGCCCCCCTTGTCCACCATAATTTGTACTGACTGCTGAACAAAATCAAAGGGCTTGTACTTGCTGTTTCTCGCCTCTGCTGCTCTCTGCTACAAAAAAATGCATTTTTTATATCACTTTTTTCCCTTCCTCCCCCCAGACACACACCTTGCTATGTTTATTTTGACATGAAAGTGGCCCTGTGTGAGAGCTCTGGCAGTTTCAAGTCACTCCTCATTAGCAGTCGGATTCCCCTATGCTGTGTGTGTGTGTGTGTGTGTGTGTGTGTGTGTGTGTGTGTGTGTGCGTGTGTGTGTGTGTGTGTGCGTGCGTGCGTGCGTGTGTGTGCGTATGTATGTATTGGCCTCTTATTATATAGTAGAGAATGCCTCTGTGTTTCCTATTCAGTAATGTGTATTATTCTTCTCTCTCTTTAGATTAAGACTTACACGGACCACTGATTTTTGTCTCTTTATATTTCCTCCACACTCTGATTCTGTCTCTTTTTCTCTGTCATTCATTGTCTTTGTTCCATAAAAGCAAGGGTTTCATTGTCATGGGACAAGTTTGACATACACGCTTGCGCAATTATTTCCAGTAAATGAGCAGTTTCTGATATTTCTTTTATATGTCACTTCCCAACATTAATTTCTTTGTATATCTCAAGTCAATTTGTTTAAACAATGCTTTTGTTTCAACCGGCAATGCATTATGTTTTTGCAATGCATATGTAGATGTTGTATTCTCATTGAAGGTCATATGCATTAGATTTTTTTCTAGATATTGCTTTATATGTGGGTTCACATGTGCATCCTGCTGCATCTTGTGTTGTATTTAATGTAGTTAACAAAATGCTCATGTGTTGTGTTGAGAAGCTTCTAATTAATTGAGTAAATAATAATTATGATATTGCATCCCATCAGCATGTTAGTTAACAATACATTTATACATATATTATTTATTTATATACACTGTGCGTCTTTTTTGTACAGTGTCAACGCTGTACTCCCCTCTTCAATGACAAACCGTTCAGGTCAGGTGACCAGCTCCAGCCAATGAACTGCAGAGCCTGCCAGTGTCATGGCCATTCCCTCTCCTGCCATTACGATGTTAGAGCTGATGATCAACCAGATGAGCACTATCGAGGAGGAGGAGGTGTCTGTGACAACTGCATGCACAACACCATGGGTACAATGTTAACACAAGTTTGCCAAACACATTCAATAAGAACTTAATAAATAAACAAAATAAACGTTTAATCAGTAATAATTAATGAGCACTTTGAAAGAGTTGCAAAACAGATGTCATTAGCCTTTTGATGATTCTCCTATCATTTTTTAGTTGTGAGCTGTTCATGCTTTGCTATTTTCTCAAGTTGTAACGTGTGAGTCACTTATTCAATTGCGATGTGAGACTCCCAAAGAGAAAAATGAGATTTAAACGTGGATGTTTTAAGTGATGATCTCAAAGGGAGTTCTATTTATTTCTTTGACTTTTCTGTTTCTGTCTCCTTCACTCTCAGGAAAGAACTGTGAGCTGTGTATAAGTGGGTTTTTCAGGCTGGAGGAATCCGATCCCACTTCAGTTGATGTGTGTCGGCCTTGCCACTGTCACACTACTGGAACAGTGAACGGCAGCATGGAGTGTGACCAGGTATACATCAAAGATAAAAACGAATTGTTGATGAGGAGGAAACCCCTTGTTGCTTAAATTGAGATGTTTTTCATGTTTTCAAATCATTTAAAAATGTTGACTTCTCTGCCTTGTCTTTCCTCTTTCTACCTCTGTGACTTTATCTCCAGGTCAGTGGTCAGTGTCAGTGTAAACCTGCAGTAACAGGCCGTCGGTGTGCAGAGTGTTTGACTGGTTGGTATGGTCTTAAGGCCTCAAATCCAAATGGCTGTGAGCGTTGTAACTGCAGTGACATTGGCATCATCAGTACCTCAGCAGGAGGAGATCCCAGTTGCAAACAGGACACGGGACAGTGTCAGTGTAAACCTCATGTCACAGGTAAACAGGAAACTGTGGAACCTTTTCTTTGTGGGTTTCTTTTTTTGACAATACATTTGCTGGTTGTTTGTATGTACAGTCTTGTTTTGCTCTCTAATTATCAAAAACTATCAAGTCTGTTGGTGAAAAAACTGACTAAAAACTTTCCAATGGAAGTCAAACACAGATTGAGGTTCATGACATCAACAATAACTAATGCAGGCCCAACAACCTCACCCTGCATTCAGGGTTTAGGTAATATTTGTTTGTTTACACAAAGGCCCAACAGGGGACATGAGTTGGAAATTTGCGATAGCTATATACTCTTCATGCAGCACATCAGTTTCATGCTTTCTATTGAAAATATGTTAAATTGCATTGTCCCTATTAAATAATAAAAAAGAAATATCTATATAATGAAAAGAAATAGGAATTTCACAGTATTATTTAAAAAGTATCTTCAGACCAAATATTTGAGTACAGCAGCACACACCTTAGCACCAAAAGTTCTTTGAATGGGTCCCTAAAATAGCTACTCTAATAAATGTCTTACTTTATTTGGTAGCTTGTGCTGTCCATTAAGCAGTTACTCTGTTTAATTGTTCAGTTATTGCATCTTAATTAATACCCAGGCACAGCTGCTCATTTGGGTGCACACAAAAACAAAAGTGCATAAACTAAGTGCACGCACAAAAACGGTTGTGTATAAACACAAACATATAACACACACACATATCCCAAAGTGTTTTTCCAGCCAAAATAAACAGGCTTTTCTGCGAGCGGTGCTTCCAGCCGATGTGCTTCTCTTTGTGATAAATGGTTTCACTCTCTCCCCTGTGTGTCTTTGAAGAGCAGGCTCGTATGAAATGCAAAACCGGCCAACGCTCCCCAACACAACGCATCATAGTTATCGCTAAGCCTCCCTATCAAGGGCCCGCGGATGTGCGTGTGGATGCGGGCATGTGTATATGAACTTGTAAATGTGTGTAAAATGTTAATGTATATGTAAGAGAGAGAGTGTTATCGTTACTTTTGTCTTTATCTGACTGTATCGTATGATTTCAACTGTTTCTGTGCATATGCGCAGAAACATGGCAGCATATGTCTTTATGGGTGTTGGTGTATGCACGCGTGTGTGTGTGTGTGTGTTTCTGTGTGTGCTTCCAAACAAGGACTAAGCTTGTGTTTAATTCTCTAATTCATTGCCAAGTTGATTAAAACAAACTGCTGCAGCCCTTGTATTTTTCACACTTCTCCTTACAAGACCCACTTTCTTTCTTTTTTTTTCGCCCTTGTTTGTTCGGTGGCTCCCACAGGTATTTTTCAGAAATGAGATTTGATTATGGCAATTTATTACCGCCAAGCTGATACTTTGAGTAGAGCAATGGCAGGCACGCTTCAGAAGGATGGAATTGAAATGTGTGCACACAGACGCAGATACACACATGCAGACACGTGCACGCTCATAACAAGGTGCCAGGGTGCAGTGTGTACATAATAGTGTTTGAAATGGTGATGCATGAGCCAGTTAACCAGCTGGCTACTGATAAAAGGGCCGGGCCATGTCCGAAAACACACACACACACACACACACACACAAACACACACAAACACACACTCATATGCATGCACCATCGCATAAATATATTTTTTCTGTCCTGAACTTAAGTCTTCTAACACTCTTTTTACTAATTCTCACACCTCTCTTACTTTGACTTTTGTTTGTCCTCTTAGTTTTCTGTCTTTGTTGTTCTCTCATGTTTTCTGTAATCTTTCAGTTGTTCTGGAAAGTGTTTTCAGTTTGTAAACAACTTATTTTACATTGTGTGTGGGTTTCTTTATGATTTGTACAGTTTAATTGGTAAATTACAACATAACCCACCGTTGTTAGGGTTGTAATGATCATTATGTCTGCCTGCAGATTTAGCACATGTGGACAGGCACACAACACTTCAACACACACACACACAAGCACACACAATGACACACATCTCCATGGCACTGTTATGAAATATGATCTATAGAGGGAAATATATTCATATCTATAAAATCATTAAAGTGGTCAGACCAGGGGAAATGCCAAGTGTCTGCTGCACACAACCCACTTACCCAGACACACACACACACTCGGTTCTGTGCGCTAACACACACACATACAGGAATGCTCTCATGGATATGTGTGCACATACTTTCAAATCCACCCACATAGGAACACACACACACACACACTCCCCCATAAATGGCCGTGGTGACTGCGTTGCCCTCAGGCATCCATTTAGGGACAGATTGCCTGTCATGGAATACGTATGGCATATTCAAATAAGGCCTGCTCGCTCACACTACATATCATAGTTTAACAAGCCTGATAGCCCAGCACTGCAGCTGAAGCCATAACACCTGTGTTTGTTATTTTATAATCATAATAAACACAGTGAAAATAAATATACAAAGTTATTTTTCACACAGTCAGAATAAAGTGCTGAGTCTAAAGACGTTGGGAACAGAAATATTGTAAGATGTTACCTTTTAAACAAAGTGTTAAAGATTCCCAATAAACTTCTTATTGAGATGATTGGTTAGCACATATTTAAGATTTCTATATTGAAAAAGACTTAATCTTGTGAAAACATATTAATAATGAATTGTTTTGGGAGATCATTTGGATAAAAGAATTAAAGCCAAAGGTTTGGGAACAGAACTTACCTTGTCTTGTTTTTGTACCAGTTGGTATTTCACTCTCATTTCTGTGTTCCTCCAGCCATCTTTCCATCCCTCCATCTCTTCACTTTCTTTCCCCTCCACTCTTTCCTTGTAGTTGCTTAATTTATTTATTTTCTCGCTCAGTGAAATTAAGTGTTTGGCCTTAGGTGAGTGATCCATCATATGTAGAGGGCCTGGCCTTAATGATGGCAGTTTTATACACTCACCCACCCTTTCTTTTGCTCTCGTTTACTCACTCAACACACGTACACAAACACACACACACATAAACTTGTATGCCTGCTAACAGGGAGAGACACAATACTTGTTGGAGAACAACTAAGAATCAATTCCATTTTTTGCTTTTATTTCCTTTGTGGTTCACACAGCTGGTACAACTCTGTTCTCCACTCAGGTTATGTCTAAAATGGTTTTCTCTTTTTCTCTCCCTCCCTCCCTCTCTCCCTCCCTCCCTCTCTCTCATGCTTTCTCCCCAGGTGTTTCTTGTGACCGCTGTGAGTTTGGTTATTGGAACCTGTCCCACCCAGATGGTTGCATCCCTTGTGACTGCGACCCCCTGGGCTCCCTCAGCTCATTCTGTGAGCCTGATGCGGGCCAGTGTGAGTGTAAGCCCGGGGTGGGAGGACGGCGCTGTAACTCTTGTGGCAGGGGTTCGTATGGTTTAAGACTGGAGGGATCCTGTGCCCCCTGCAACTGCTCACAAGCAGGGACAGCACCTGGGACAGACTGTGATCCTTACACAGGGCAATGTGTTTGTAAGGCAAGTGTACTAGTATCCTTTCTTTATTACAGTTTTATCAATACTTACTACAGCCATAGTTCACCTTGTAAAATGGCTGTGTCCAACGATAATCAATCAGTCTACCACATGTTGGAAAAGTTAAGCAGCCTGTCTCTTTAAACTTGCGTGTGCACTGATTGCTAATTATCAATGAAATAAACCTCTGAAATAGATTGAAATGATGACTTGTAAACTTTTTTTAAAAGATCTTTCAGCAAAAAGAGCAAAAGACAATAGCCACCTAGTTTGGATAGTTGAATTGGTTTGTGAAAAGAAAAGAATCATACACCTCATTTAAACATGTTCATAACATTTACCTTCAATTGATACATGAAGAAAAACAATCAAAAAGAAGTTGAAAGAAATTAAGTAACAAATTGAAATGGTAACTTTTTATGACCAAGCCAGCGTCTTATTGGCATTTATTGTCTCTGTTGTGTTAGAAGTCTCTCTATTAGTTGGATTTTTATTTTGTTTTCATGACACTAAATTCACAACTTGTTTAGACCCATCCCATCTTCAGTAGTTTAAACATTCCCCTGTTTGTATTTCTTCTTTTCTATTTCAGGAACATGTGTTAGGCCATAGTTGTGACTCTTGTCGTCAAGGCTTCCACACCCTGGAAAAGCGAAACTCCCTGGGCTGTCTGCCGTGCGCGTGTGACACCAGTGGCACCGTGCCAGAAGGTGTGTGTGATATGTGGACTGGACAATGCCCCTGCCGAGAGGGGGTGGAGGGAGCAATGTGCACCGACTGTGCTCACAACTACTACAACAGCAGTCTACAGCTCCAGAGTAAGATGACACAGAGCTTGAGCCAAATTCACATCCAAGAGTAGTCTTTTATTTAGACCAGCGCTGTTTCACTGGTCACTTAAGAGATGACATAGTCATGGTAGTTCAAATAAAATAAAGTTAATACATGTGTTCTTACTTTAGAGGCATATATAGACACGCATTTGTCTTAACTATATCATGTAAGGATTTTTGTCTGCACATATATTTGGTTTTGCAGTGTTGGAATTGATATTGAAAATCTATTTTACTTGCTGATGTTGCTTTGTGTCCTATCAGAGGGGTTGTATGAGGGATGTGTGCCGTGTATCTGTGACCCCAGAGGAACAGTGGCAGGGTCAGTATGTGACAGCAACACAGGCCAGTGTGTTTGTCTCCCTACACGATCAGGACAGGACTGCAGTGGCTGCCGACCAAGTGAGTTTGTTGAGAATAATGGATCGAAGGCCCCCACTCCTCACCATACACATCAACATATATCGACATAACACACGGGTAGTCACACTCTTTGCTAACAAATTCCTATCTGAAAAAAATTGGCTGCAAAAAGGACAGAATAGCAATTCAGTGTGTGACATGAAACTTGAAAATGTAACTAGACGTAATTCAAGTGATACTGTAACACAACATGCAACTTCCAAATGTGTGTAGATTCATGTTCAGCCTGAGGTTAACCTGGAAGTCCTCTTAACAAGATTTGCAATACTTTGCTTGCACGACATTGTTGAAGGTAGAGTCAGTCGCAATGTTCATTACAGCTTGTAAACACAACATTTAAATTGGGCCCCTCCTCCTGGGTATGATGCACAAAGACTTGCAACCCCTCCTCTTGGGCTCATCACCACCAGACACACACGCCCACTGCAGAACATAGCGTGTACGTTTACTACTCGTGCCTACCCGGCACGCTACCTGAGAGTACTACATTTTTTGCAATGGAAAACCCGATCATTTAGCGCCAAACAAGCTAACTGCAGGTGTTTGGCACCTGCCTAGCCAACAGAAAGCAGGCCAACTCTTTATCCGCGGGAAAGCAAACCCAAGGTTCAACCTCGTTAAGGAGCGAGCTTTATCCACGCAGCATTTTGCCGCGCTATGATTATATTTTCTTTCCTTTACCACTATGTCCGCGTCTGTCATATTCATGGGTTTGAATCACTTTCAGTCGCTGAATTGTATCCACTCCCAGACTCACCTCCGTGCTGTCATTGACTAGGGGAAACACTCCAACTCCCTGCCTCGAGTTAACCAAGACAAAAGAAAACATTAAAGTACAGGCTGAGGACAGGGTCTCTGCAGAAACAGCCACCATCACACATGTATGAAGGCCCATTAGTGATGATTGAACGGTAATGCTTTTGAAGAAGTCTGTAAGTTATTATTTTTTTAGGAAAATGCTACTGACTCTATCTTTGAACTGTTCTTTGGGAATATCAGAGTTAATGGATGATAAATATTAACAGCAAATGTAAGGATTGATTAAACAAATAGATTATCCACAAACAATCTGCATAGATTATTACTACCTGACAAATACTCAATCCAAAAAGGATTCAAGTCATTTCATCCTCTTTTGCATTTGTTGTGTCTATGTAGCAAGTAGATGGCTTGGTTACCCCATAATTGTTTTTTGAAAAAAATGTGTTTCGTTTTGTAAAAATCTACAAATTTGGAAGAACTTGTACATTTAAAATGTATGTTTTGGGACGTATTTAGAAAAATCATTCCCAGATGTATTTATTTTAAAGTTGCAGAAAATAATGGGGGAAGAAAGGAGGGAAACAAAGAAGCAAAAAGGGAAGATCTAAAAAATGATCATGAAGATATACACAAGCAATCAGTTTAATGCTTTTTCTGTATTTGATGTTTCTTCTGTCTAGACTTCTACCTCTTTCCTGATCAGAGCATGTGTGTGGAGTGT